>NC_140106.1:1611200-1871729 GCF_964237585.1 Gallinula chloropus
CCTCTGGAGTCCACTTTAACAACCCATCGTCAGCTAATTTAGCATATAAAAATTTTGCTTTTCCACTAAAATTCTCAACCCATTATCTACAATGCCCAAAAAGTCCCAATAATTGTTACACTTGTCATTTATTTCTGGGCAGAGGCATAGAGAGTATTCCATTAACCCTTTCACAATCCAATTTCTTAGTTCCTTTACTGAGTCTGTGTCCTAGGTACTTTACTACTTCTTCTACAGACTGTCATTTTTGTTTAAACACCTTTAAACCCTGTAAACCTAAAAAGTTTAAAAGTTTAATACTCTCCCGTCTAATTGTTTCTTCATCTTCTCCGGCCAACAACAAGTCGTCCACATACTGGACGAGGGTTACTCCTTGGCCCGGCTCCTATTCCCGTAAAAGTTGTTAGTCTTTTAATTTCTGGTTTCAATCCCCTCCTACCCTCCTCAGGTAGTGGGCATTGTTTAATTTGTACCGGGACCTCAGGGTCCTTAATCACAATCACAAAAGGTTTAATATTTAATCTTCCCGTGGTCTCTGGGGTATACCATACCTCAGGGTTAATTTGCTTTTCGTCTTCGACTTTAAGGGAGCATAATTTAACTCGTAATTGTTTTTTTATTTATTTCCAAAGAAATTCCTAGTTTAACCATTAAGTCTCATCTCAATAAATTATAGTCGGCTTCAGACACCAGCAACAATGACTCTAAGCCAATTTTGGAGTTGCTTTCAAATAATATTTCCTTGACCACGGGTACTGCAAAGGGTTCCCCTTTTGCGCCAATTACCTGTACTGTCTCCGAGGAAATTTTACATCCCCGGGGGTAAACTTTGGATGGTGGATCTTTCCGTCCCTGAGTCCACGAGGAACTCAATTTCTTACTGCTGGGGACATACTTTCAGTTTTACCAGGGGCTCTGTCTTACTCCTTATCCTCAGCAAATAAAGTTCTTGACACCCCTAGTCTTCTTTAAACATTTTCTCATCCCCCCACTGCCACATCTCGTAAGGGGTTCTCTTTCACTTAAAGTGTATAAATTTGCCCTTGTTTCAGAAATTATCCAACGGGCTGCATATTCACTTTCTTCTAAACTAAAGGGTTCCTTTTCATTTACACTCAAATTTAGAGCTTGACATACCCAATCCTCAAAGGAACCAAACCTGGGCCAGCGAACAGATTCACCCCTTATGGGTTGTCCTGCCCAGACTTCCATACATTAATGTATCATCTTTACTTTACTCTTACCCCGCCTAGAAGGGTGAGCATCCCAGTACTTAATCATCAGTCCCAATGGACTACTCGGGGGTACTGGGGAAAGATTCACAGGATCTCCCCCACCCATGGTGACAGTGGGCCTGCTTTTCCTCTGTCCCATCATCCGGGGTCTGTACTCTTACCCACCTCTCGGGGTTCATACCTCTCCCACCGCGGGAATCCTGGCCCCAACCGAACGGTAAACTGGCCTGTACTCACGCGTCCTGCGTCTTCGTCCGGGGCTTCGTGCACAAAGATTAAGGGGCTTTGCCGGCTTTTCTTTGCTTATTGCCGAGAATTTCGGTTCGTGGGTGGAGAGCCGAGCGGATACTCTGGCAGGGCCGCTGATACAGCGGGGCGCCTCCCTGCTCAGAGGCTCGCGTCCGGTTGTTCTCCATCCGAGTCACGGCACCAAATTGTTATCGTGGGTTTCCCAGTCACCAGTCAGAAACCAGTTAATTCAGTTACAAACTTAATTTTATTAATTTAGCAGGTGGCAATTAAGCAAACAGCACTGGGTGGCCAGAGCGTCTCAGCTCTACCAACGGCACGCACCGTCCCTTTCCAAATTCAGGTTTTTATAGTCCTTTAGTTCCGGGTCCCAATTGTTTCACTGAGGCTTCTTCTGCACATGCGCCAGTTGTTGTTAGGGGGTCGTCTTCTACCTCCTAGTGGTCGATGGGATGAAGTTGCTCCTCTTCCTCACTTGTCCCTTAGGTGACCCCTCTCCCATATTTGGTCATCTTTAATAGCAAGCTCATTCATTGGCTACTTAATTTCTATGGTTTCCACTTCTAAGTTACCTATAACTCAGTTCTATGCTTCGTTAGCAACTAACAATATACGTTACACAATCATTCTTACAAAATCAGAACGTTACCACCTGTTTCAAGGTACAGGTGGTTTACTGAACAAAGGCTCATCTATCACAATAGAACACCCAAGAGAACTCCAGGCTGGAGCTGCTGACCATGTTCACCCCGTACTCGGCCTGCCCCTGCAGCCTCAGCTGCTCCAAGCTCCCCGCTGGCCTGCGAGGAAAGCTCCTGACAGTGTGCGGGGTGGCAGGAACGCCTCGAGCAGGGGCTTCTAAAGGAATTCTGTTATCATTGGGTTAGCTGGGGGAAAAGGCTGAGGGGCAGGGTGAGAGCCTGGGCAGCAAGGGGAGAGAGCTGGAAGTGCTTCCCCAGCCCTCTCTGGGGGTAGGTGGAGTGCAGATCGCGTTTGTTCCCTGCACACATGTGAAAGGATGTATCAGACAGGGAAAGAAGCTTGCCAGGCCCTTGTCCCTCACCCAGGTAGCACCTGGAGCCTCCTGTCCCACCTCCCTGCCTCTGCTTTCTCCCGGTTTGCAGACGTCAGGAGTTGGAGAGCAACCATGCTGCCTGGCTGGAGGAGGCAGAGCAGTATGAGAAGTCCCACCTGGGCGGTTTCCGGTGCATTTACCCGGCGTGTGGGACAGAGAAGTACGAGCCGTTCTTCAAGCAGAGCATCTCCCTCTTCCGGGAAACGGCCGCATCCACAGCAAGGGAGGAGTGTGCCAGGTACGCTGCCCCTGGGGAGAACCCACTCCTCACAGGGCTGGCACAGAGACCCCTGGCTTCTGAGCCCTTCTTGGGAGCAGCTCTGTTGCTCAACAGATGCACCTAAGCTGGTGAGCGCTGGAAAGGAAGGAGTCTGCAGGAGTGCATCCTCTGGAGAGGCAGACGCCCTATTCCATTGACTTCTGGGCCTGTGCTGTGGCACAGGCATCCTCGACCCTTCTGGAGGCCACGGCCGAATTCAAGGGGGTTTCTCACACCGTGCAAGTCTCTTTTCCAAGTCCTCCTGGCCCATCTCCCTGCACCCTTCTCTTCGGGTCTGTTTAGTCCAGACTCGTAATCGCCTTTTGTTCTTACGGCTCCTCTTGACCTGGTGACTAAGACTCAGTCTTAGTCCAGACCAGTGCTGCAGGCAGATGAGGCGGGCAGCTGCTGTGCCCCCTCAGAGCATTTGAGTGGAGGGTGCTGAATGTGGTTTGCACCCAGGGGAAGGCGCAGGGCCAGGCTTTAGCGAGCACCTGTGGGTGACCGGAGATGACTTTTCCTTCCCGCCTCGTGCCAAGGCCTGTGGAACTGAGCTCTGCTGCTTTCTCTCCTCCCTGATGGAGTTTGTGTGTGATGAGCTCAAGGGTCACAACACCCACCAGGCACTGACACTCAGCCTGCCCTTGTTCCCAGGAGCTCTCATCCAGCATTCAGCAAAGCAGTGCGTACTCAAGCCCAGAGCCAACGCTGAGCTGCCAGACACACCGGGCTTGGATCCTGCTGCCACAGGTTCCCTCTCCATTCAGGGACATCACATTCCCTGCCATGAGCGCAGAACGTTTAAAGGGAAACCCAGGAGTTCCCCAGGTCTGGGCCAAACAGCATCTTGGGGCAGGCAGGAACATGAATGCCACAGTGTCAGCAGTCAGTAAGCTGGGCATGGGATTGCCACAAGATCGCCAGCTGCACTTCAGTCCAGGAGCTCCCCATCTCCTCTACCACCTGTGTGTGGCACAGACATCCCTTGCACAGTGCCAGGGCCTTGCAGGATGCCAGTGTGATCAGTAGGGAAGGTGGCCAAGGGCCCCCCCTCAGCCTTCCTCCCGATACTGTTGGAAATTAGTTTAGTGGGCAACTATTAGTTTGACATATCCAAATGTCTAATGTTACAATAGTTGGGAAGAGATAGTCACTATTGAGCACATGTTTTATCATGAGCAGTTGTTTTACGTCTGAGAAAGAACTGAAGGCTGGATAGAGGAGGCAACAAGAAGAAACAGGAACAAGATAGTAGGTGCTGCTGGTACCAAGGATAAAGAGGAGACAGATACCAGAAGTAAGCAAAAGAATGGTGCAATTATTCAAGAAGGGAACAGTTTAAACTGACCCTGTGTTTGTAACTCAGCAATCTGCACCACAGGTGAAGAACAGACTGCAAGGAAGACTATGAGCCTTTCTCCAGAAGACCCCAAAAGACCACCACCACATAGCAGCGTGCCTGCCCTAGAGTGAGGAGGCTGATGATGATTTCTCAGCACTGCTTTGAATAACCCAGCCCCTTCTCAGAATTCTTATGTATATGTGTGACTGTGTGTAATAAATATCCGACTGATTGTTGACAACTGGTCTGAGTGGGAGAACATTTTTAGCTCATGTCAGCTGAAGCAACTGATTTGTGGAAATCTAAAGAGTGTAAAACGAATACTATATGGGAGGAGGACTGAGAACTTTGAATCTCTTATTCAGGTGCAAGAATAAGTCTTTGCCCATTTATACAGGTTTATACAGGTTTATACAGGCTTTTTATTTGAACTTATTTGAATTCAGTTTAGGTACATTCATTGCAGGGAAAACACTCCTTTAGAACTCGCCCAAGGTGGGCAAAAACAGGGGGGAGGGATATTGCAAAAGAGCCCCCTGGGGTGTATTTTGGCCCATTGGAAAGATATTGTAGGGTCAGGAGGAACAGAAGATGGAAAGACCCTGATTAACTATTGCAATCAGTGGTGGCATCTGTATAAATTAGGACATGGGGTAAAATGGCCTCATACTGGATCTTTAAATGAGAACACTATTTGACAATCGATGCTGTTCTTAAAAGGGAACATCTGGGATGAGGCTTCCTATGCCAATATGTGTTTCACCCTTCGTAATCATCTGGAAAGCAAAAAGATTGTGGTTTAACACCCCACAGGATCAAAAATAATAAACAGAGTGGGGGAAACTGAGCAGGTGCTGTTCAGCTTGTAGTATGGGCCAGAGGGGCAGAAAAGCAGGAAAGAGGCATAAACCAGAGGACCCACCCAATCTGTATCAGCCACCCCCAAAAGCACCCTCAGAAGATGATTCGGAAAGTGAAAGCAGTTTCCCCCCATAGCCCCATCTCTAACAGAATTGGGAGCAAGAAGGGACAAACTACAATACAGGCCCCTGAAGGGAGGCTGTGGGACCTCATGGAGGGACTGCTGTGGAGAAAGTTCCGCGTTGTTTTGGTTTCCAAACCTGGGAAAGGAAGGCTAAGAACTATCGGGACAATCTGGCAGGGGTGGGCAAGCATTTTCAATTTCTTATCAGGCAGCATAACCCTGATTGGGATGAGGTACAACTCTTGTCAGACCATTTAACAGAAACTGGGGAACAATTAGTTTTAACAGCGGCCCAGGATTCAGCGAGTGATCAGGTGAATGGAGCGGGGGAAGATAAAAAGGATTCTTCAAGACCCACCTTGGGACCCTAATAAAAGTGTCCACATGAAACTATTAAACACGTACAGGGAATGGATAATAAAGAGAATGGAAAGAGCCATCCCTAAAGCAATCAATTGGTCGGCCCCGGTGTTAGTGGGGCTGAGAAGGGGCTGCTGAGGGAACCTTAAGGCTGGGAACAGCTCTTAGCTTTTGCTGCCTTTGCTGCGGTTTTTCATGTTGAAGATGCTCTCTAGTGGCAAGAGAGGCGTAAGGCACCCTTAGGACTGTTCAGGTCACTAGACAAGGCCGGATCCGCAGTGTGAGCGGGGCTGAGAAACAGCAGCCAAAGAAAAGTTGTGGCCCAGAAACACCTTTCAGTTCATGGGGCTTTCCTGTGGGAGAAACATCTCCTAGAGTTTGTGGGGCTGAGTAAGGGCTGCTGTGGGAACCTGAAGGCCAGAAACACGTTTTGGTTCTGGCACCTGTTCTGCGGGAGCATTCGCTGCATGATTGGCATTTTGAGGCTGCATGCTGAGAGAGTTTTAGAAAGAGGAAAATATTATCACTGCACAGGTGGCTAAGGCTAGATCTGGGGTTATGGGTTAAGGGGCTGGAGGCCAAATCATATGAGGAATGGCTGAGTGAGCTGGGGCTGTTCAGCCTGGAGAAGAGGAGGCTGAGGGGAGATCTTATCACCACCTACAACTACCTGAAGGGAGGTTGTAGAGAGGTGAGTGATGGTCTCTTCAGCCAGGTGACAGAAGATAGAACAAGGGGCAATGGCCTCAAGCTTTGCCAGGGCAGGTTTAGATTGGATATTAGAAACTATTTTTTTACTGAAAGAGTTGTCAGGGCTGGCACAGGCTGCCCAGGGAGGGGCTTGAGTCACCATCCCTGGATGTGTTTAAAAAAAGGGTAGATGAGGTACTTAGGGATCTGGTTTAGCTTAGGATGGGAATGGTTGGATTTGATGATCTTCAGGGGTCTCTTCCAACCTTGTGATTCTGTGTTATTCTGTTAGAGGGGCTTCCCAGTTAGATTCTGTTAGATTTCACGTCCGAGTGAAATAATCTTTCAGCTCGTGCAGCTTTCATGTGGGAGAGCGTGCTGGAGTTTGGGCTTTTTGAAGCTGTCCTCTGGCAGTGAGAGAACTGCTGGGTCCTGCCACAGGGACACCTGTAACAGACAATATCCCACTATGGGGCCAGGGTGTGTTTGGGTTGGTGCTCAGGGCACTAATGGCTTTGCTAACACCTCCACTATTAAAGGAGGCCAAAGGACTGATAAAGAGCCTGGGCTGCTAAAAAGCGCCCTTGGAGAAGGGCTGAAGGCCTGATGAAGAGGAAACCTCCTGCCCCAGCAGGGGCGAGAGCTGGGGCAGAGCCCGGGAGGAATGGAGGCAACAAAGCTCAGCTGTGACTAGGGAAAGGGGAAGGTGTCAGGGGGCGATCGCAGCCACCCCCCCAGTCAAAGGGCTGTGCAGATGACAGCCCCCCACACCTTCAAGGAGCAGGGGTGCTCATTTGAATGTGCTTGACCTATAGTAGGTGATGTGATAATTGCCCCCCAGAGGTGTAACTTTAGGCAGGTTTTTCTAGTCCTGTAACAAGATCAATCGGTTGCCAATTGTGTGTGCAGGGTGCTGGCTTTGAGGAATCTCCTCTGAGTACCCAGCTCTGTGCAGACATGGACTAAACCCAGTAACTCTGCTCTGTATGTGTCCTGGCATGCTGCACACCGGGTAATGACCCTGCTTTTGGGACAACAGTTTTGGGTGCCCCAGATGGGACTGCACTGACACCTTGCCTGCCTTGTCTCGCTGCACCTGACAAGGAGAAGTGGGCTGACTGGCCTCCAGAATGAGCCAACTTGTTGCCTGGGGACTCCATCAGCCCCTCTCCTGGACTGGGAGAGTACTTCATACCAGAGAAGGGGTGGCAGAAAAGGAGAAGCAAGGGTAAGCAGAACTGCAGGCTGCTTTTCTGGCTGCCCTGACAGAAGGATGGGGAAGAAGAGGTATACGAAGAGGGCTCAGATGCAGAGGCAGGTGTTGGTGGAGGAAGCAGAGGAAGCTTCTGTGAAATTTCTTTAAGAACAAATCAATGTGCCTACTGTAAGTAGGAGGGTCACTGGAAAAAGGAATGTCCATATGTTTGGAATAGTCGAGAGGAAGAGAAACCTGACAGGGTAGGGTGAGATTACAGGGCACCAGAGGGATCTATTAAAGCCTCTCTAGCCAATCCTCTGATCCAATTAAGGTGAGAAATGAAACAATACATTTTTCTTGTAATTGATTGTCCTGGTTTTGGTCAGGATGGAGTTAACTTCATTTGTAGCAGCAGATGGAATGCTGTGTTTGAGAGTTAAAATGGGCGTAGTGCTGATAACACCCTGATGTTGTTAGTAGCTGTCAGACAGTCAAGGACTTTCTCAGCTCTTCATGAGAAAGGAGGGGCAAAGCCAGGACAGGTGACCTAAGTGACCAAAGAGAGTATTCCTGACCCAACTGACCAAAGAGAGTATTCCACGCCAATTACGTCCTGCCCAGGATATCGGGGTCTGACGGGAGTGTGACAGAAAGGCACTGGAACACAGGTTTTTAAAATAGAATTAATAGTAATTTATTTTTAAACACCCAGAATGCAAATTCAGTACGTCACTTGCAGGTTATTGTTGGATACAATGGGGAATTCACTATTGCAGTTTGGAAGTATGACCACACTGATTACAGTCACAAAGATCCACAAAATACTCTGCTGCCAACACAACACACAATAAGATGATCCGCAGCAGAGTCACAAACCCCACGGTTACACTCCCCATAGGTAATTCACAAAATACTCTTATTACAGCCGCTGTAGCTTCCCTAAAACACACGATCACAGCTGACAAGCACACAAAATATTACCCATACGTTAGTCACTCAGAGCGACACACTTAAAACATATCACATAGTCACTTACCCCGTCTCTCAGGTAAGGGTTCCCAATACGTTACCTCAGCCAGCCGCCCGGCTAAGGGGGAAGGGTCTCCTCCTAAGGTTGGAGGAAGGGCTCCCAATAGGAGCTTGAATGCCAGGGCTTTTCTTTGGTTCATTTTGCTGATGTGTGTGACAGGATGCAGGGCTGGGCCTGACATCTTCGGCCCTATCTCTTGCATATTCCCATTGTCTTGGCCCATCGAAACCAAATGGGCACCCTTAGGGCTTGTCGAACAGTTTGAGTAGTGGTTTGATTGGGACTCAGGACATATGTTTGTGGAAGGAAGCCAAGGCTTAGCAAGGCTCCATGCAGGTTTTTCAGGTTCTGTGAAGTGCCCCCTTCAGTCTGTTCACAACACAACTCAAGTCGGAGCCATCTACACAGCTCCCCATGAGGTGTCTCCGCAGACAAAGAGCTTAAAAGCAGCCCAAGACTGAGTTGTGTATTACAACTGCCCGTAGGCCGCCTGCTCTGCCTGGGCACTATTGAAACCTGTGTGTGTAGCTCAGCCTTACATTCCACCCCGTGACCTGAGTCACAATTCAACCACTTATATGTTATTATTGGCAGATGCATGGGTTTCATCTGCATACTTTAGCAGAGCTACATATTCCTCGGTTTTTACGTGAACCCTTACGTGAGAGATGGATGTTACCATGATTCTTTTGATACAACTGATAGCAATACTTACTATAATAATGCAAATTATAATAACAATTAAGGTTTGCAGCAGGTTAGTAATCCACCCCGAAAATATCCATCCTATTCTACCAAAAATATTTCCCAACCAAGTGTCCTTTATTTGTTCTTGCAGTTCATGTGTGACTTCAGCTATCTTCTTCATCTTCTGGAGGTTTTCTCGAAGAGGTAGTGACACATTAGGGATTGTAACACAGCATTCTTCCTGCTCATGGTTTGCTTTCAGGAGTCCACACACCCCTTGTTCTTTAAGTAGTATCATATCTAGCACAAGCCAGTTTTGAAGTGCAACTTTGGAGACGGCTTGTACTTGTTCATTGAGCAAATCAAAATTTTCATTAGTAAGGGCTGCTAAGGCTTCCACTTGTGCAGTTAAATTGGACAACATAATTCTGGTTTTAAGGTCACCTATTTCTAATCCAAAGAAACCTTTAGCCCATACAGCCAGCTTCTGAGATAAAGTCAAACTAGCAATGTCTATACTTCATTTGGTACAGGGATACCACAGTTCCTGAGAGATTGAATATTCCTGTCTGACCATATCCAAGTTAACTGACATGGAGCCATGTGTAGAGGAGCCATCACAATTGCCCTGAAGGATCTGACAGGAGGATTTCTCAGTATATTCTACATCTCTACAGCTTGTGCTACTATTACATCCCATTGCTGGAGAATATGGCTCTGGTCATTTTGACACAAGCAGGCAGCACTAGCTAAATTCCACAATAAAGGAATTAACAACAACTATTTTCTAGGTCCCCAGCAGTGGTATGATTAATACTATTTGTGCAATTCCATAGAAGGGGTTTTGCATCAGGTTGTGTTAAGACCATTTGTTGGGACAGCCAAGGGTAGCAATCCATTAACAACTGGCAGGTGGCCCTTGTGTTGCATCGAACCACATGCAAGAATTATTGGTTGTTGAAGGAAATTCAAAACATGACTGCATATTTACTGTTTCCACACACCTCAGGACCAAGCACTTTCCCCAATATGGCTCGTCCCCATTTCATGTATCTGCCCAAGGGTGTCTGGAACACGGCTGTGGAAGGATCGGGATTGTTTGCATCCCAAAGTCCTATTGTCCCAACAAAGGGAAGCATAGGAACAGTTTAGACTCCAAACGGAGGTTCGATTTAATGTATTATTAAATGGCCACTTCCATTCAAATTCCCCCCAAATGATAGACTTATTTTGGTTCCAGGGCCAATCTAGATTTTTACCCAGGTCCACAGGGAGAGCTGTTATGGGGATCCCTTGAGTAGGGGTATGTGGTAAAGGCTGACAGGTAGTGACATGGCAAAAGTTAAGCATACGAGCAAAACCTTGTATCATTTTATAGACCACATTGTCTGGTTCAGCGTGATTTATAATAAGAGAACCATCATCATGTTGTTTAAAAGCTCACACCTGTCTATCCCGTATACTAGATTGTTCACTGTTGCCTAATGTTATCCTAGAAATTATAATTATTAGTACAAAGATTTTTACAATTATAGCCATAATATAGCATTTATTATTAAAACTTGTGTACAAACAAGTATGCTACTTAAAAAAAAAAAAGAGAGAGAAAAAAAAGACAAAACAAAGACAAAATAAAACTCAAACAAATATATATATAAACAGGCAAACAAACAGAAAAAAACGAAATAAGAAGACCAAAACTCCCAGTTGGGCTTCAAGGTTGTAGTTCCTCAATCTCTTGTTGACACTTATGAGGCCTCCACCCCGTGTCTTCTCAGTTGCCCTTCCTTTCCTTTTGGAGTCATCCTGTAATTAAAGGAGAAGGGAGTTGTTCGAACGTATATACGCTCGACAGTGAATTGGTTAGAAATCTGGTATAATCCATCTGCTACTTATTCGATGTATACGATCAGAATTATCTTTGGCTTCCCATGCATACTGTCCTCTTGGATTGGTCAGTATCAGGGGCACAAATCCAATCTGAGGCAACTTGACTGTTACAGGTTGACCAGAATATAGTCACGTAGAAGATTTGCTGATTTTATGTGGTTCTTTGGAGGTTAAATCACTAGTAGGGCAAAACGCTTTTACTTTCGCGTTCCCATTTTCACCCCATCTGTTGTTAACAGTATATACTGCCTCAGATAGTCTCAAGTGCCAATTTGATACATGGACTTTTGCAAACCTTTTGATTAATCCATTAACCCATTCAACTATCCCATTTGCTTGAGGGTAGTAAGGTGTATGGGAGACCCAATTAATACCTTCTCCCCTTGCCCATTGCTGGACAATGGTCACGGTGAAGTGTGAACCATTATCACTTTGGATGGTAGAAGGCATAGGCAAAGAACTAAACCATTCTTTCAGTGCTCTAATTGTCCGTGCAATCTTTTCCTTTAGGGTTTGCATATAGATTTTCAAGGCATCCGGGAGACCCCTAATCAATTGGGCAGCTTACTTTAGAATTTCAACCTGAGAAACAGAAAAACCCCATTTGGGCTGATTACTAGCTACTTGGAAAAAAAAATTGCCCATTTGCAACATTTAATAGAGGAGTAACTGACTACAGGGTGTATAAACCCTTCAGCAAGTTTGTGGACCATGCAAAAATTTCAAGAAATTGGGTTTGTTTTTTCTTCAAAAGGTATTATTGTGTCTTGCTTCCACAAGGCATAAAAATTCACTGACTATATGCCAGACTTATGTAGCCTGGACACTTGCTCCAGTATGAAAAACGCATCCTGATCTAATCTTTTATCATTACATGGATGAGAATTTGATTACAGTAAAAACTTGGACATTGAAAGTTTGATTCATGAGTTAACAGTGCAAGGGATTAGAGATTACTGTGTTTTCTGGCAGTGTGAGCTACTGCACAAACGGGGGAATCCAGTAAGTGTGCTCTGCTATAGCAGCAGTAGACTACCCTGTTAACTCAAACTGGACAACAGCTCAGAATATATGGCACGAACATTGCCCACGTTACAGGGACACTACATTTGCCTACAGGCAAAGCCATGGTAGAACATATGAATCTCACAAAGCTCTTTATGTTTTTAACTAGTTATGTCTGTCACAGAACAGTTTGGTACCTCCAATGGTGAACCATGAAGTAGGTTTAAAAGAAGGTTTGAAGAAAAAAAAAAAAGAGGAAAAAAAGAGAAAGAAAAGTCAATGTCAGGTGTTATTTAGAATGAAGTTACAGGTACTAACTTGGGAAGGAGATCTGCCTGTGTCATTACAGATACGGGAGCCAAGCAGATAAAGCCGTGGATCCAGAAGAACTCGAGCTTGCATGAACCAGGACGAGATCCTGATCCCAGTGACTGAAGTCAAGTGTTCCAACTGCAGCCACAGTGGACTATGAACTTTGCTGTGGGATATTTTGAATGATCTAACAGTCTTTGAAAAATGCATGTGTTTGTGCTAAATGAAAATTAGGGAAATAGTGATTTCTGCACAGCCTAAGGTCACAGACTGCGATCGGTGCCTGCAGGAAAACGCAGGGCTGCTGTTATCTGCACTTCTGACACTCCTGATTGGCAAAGCAAACAAATGCAACAGCAAAGGTATCAAGGCACTTACAGTTGGTGTCATGACTGGGGAATTTCAGGATGGATATTGTTGATGGTCAAATTTGGATTATTGGATTTGGTAATTATGGTACTTGTCTTACATTTGCTGCCATGTTCATTGAGCTTTCTGCAAAGGGCCCTTGCAGAGACTTCAAAAAGCAGTTCTTGTAACACAGATACTAAAAGGGAAAAAATTGGCAAGGAGGTCAGTGGGCCTGCCGGCGGCCTGGCTCTCCTCACAGAAGACAATATCCTTGAATTCCCATAAGACAGGAAAATTACTCATGCTGAGAGGTATTTGGTAATTATATTCTTAAATATAGTGACCTTGAAGGCAGAGGTACGCACTGCCTCAACCCAAGGAGGAGTTTGAAGGCATGTGTTGGATGAACCTCATTTTGGGGGTCCAAGGCCTCAAGGAAACATTCCAAGCCACACATTTAAGGTGACAGGACTCCCCTCCTTAGGAGCCCAGACCATCCCTTTGAAGGCCTCGAGCCTCCTTTTGAAGGCCCAACCACCACCTCCATGTGAGAGTACAGAGCCTCCTTCTCTGGCTCCAGAGTGTCGCTTTTAGGAACCATAGCCCAGTTGTGAAGATTCAGCAGAGAGATTTGTGTGCCCAAAGCCTGGTTTTAGGGGCTAAACTCAGGGAAACGCAGGGAAAAAGGCCTCATTTGTTTCATGCTCAAAGCCCTGTTTTCAGACTCCAAAGGCCCATTTTTAGGCAGCAACACATCGCCCAGGGGCGCCAAACTTGTTTTCAGGGTGGAAAGCCACATTTTCATTCCTAGAGCTCCACTGTCAGCACCCAAAGTCCTGTTCTGAAGGCCAAACCCCTGCTTTAGAGGGTCCAGACTCTCCAGGCCACAGCCGGCTGCACTGTGCGATGGCCGTCATGTTGCCATCTGTGAACCCCTGCGCTACGGGACCTTCCTGGGCAGCAGAGCTTGTGCCAGAATGGCAGCAGCTGCCTGGGGCAGTGCTTTTCTGAGTGCTGGAATGCACACTGCCAGCACGTTTTCATTACCATTTTGGCAAGGCAATGCCGTGGATCAATTCTTCACATTCAGCCGCGCTTCGAGCACTGCTTGCCCGTACGTGATGAGAGGAGCCAGGCCATATGTTGTTGTAGGGACAAACACGACTCACCATTCAGTGAACAGTGCAGTTTAATATGCTCCAGCCACTTTATTGCACTCCAGCCAAATCCCTGGCCCGCCCTACCACACACTTTCCGATGAAGTCGGTCGGCCGCTCAGACCCCACAGCCCGCAGGACTGGGGGTGTGGAGCAGCTCTCGGGATTCGAGATGCTCTTACAGGTCAAGGAGGCCTTGGGATCAGGGCACTCCCTGCTGTTGGAGAGGGTGTCCAGGGAATGGACAGGGACACCCTCCAGTCCTGCTTAGGCTACAGCAGCTCGCCTGGTACTTGACTTAACCCAGGTGGCCCTTCTGAAGCAGATCAGCTCTGTTCAGCCCACTGCCCCTTGCTGCGCAGCCTCCCCCAGACCAGCCAGCTCTCAGCTCTCCACTGCTTCCGGTCTTGTTTCAGCCCAGCAGGAGATTCCCCCCTCACCTCGAGCAGCCACGGCTTCAACTTTCTGTCCAGTAAAATGTTGAAGCCCAGGATCTCAAATCAGGCACTGCCAGTCACGTGCTGGGGAAAGCAGCTGTGGTACTGGTGCTTCACAATGGGCTGAGCTGAGATCAGCATCTTGATAACAAGATCTTCAATATCTTCCCAGAGCCTGGCCGTGTTGAGGTTGTTTCCTCTCATCCAGACAAACAGGGTGGACAGTTTCCTGTGTGCAGGACAGAAGACACTAAGAGCTGCCCTGTGAGACCACATTCGCCCTGAGAAAGGCCCTGGCAAACAGGGCTCCCAAAGGCAGCCTCCCTGCAGGTCGTGCCCCAGGCACTGCAGCATCCTCACAAGAGTGTACCTCTTGCTGCCCTTCACGTCATCCCAGACAAAGTTTTCTCTGCGTCTGTTGATGGCATAATTGGTCAAATGCATGCAGGTGTCATCCTGAGAGAGGATACGTGAGAGGCTTTCATTTACAATGAGCTATAGGACACCAACACAAACAGCTCACAGACACCCTGAAATAAGTTCTGGGAGGAGGAGTCAGAGGTACAGAGTGTGTAAAGAGTGAGAAAGAAGCCTGCTGCTTGCCATGAAAACCACCAGACTTGCCTTTTCTACTGGGTTCCTGTGCCGTGATTGAGGGACGGGACACACCTTGATGCAAGAAAATGTCAATTTATTGTTTGCAATTGGAGGCATATATACTCTTTGCAAGCTATGCGTGCTTGAGCTAGATTGGTGCTTCCTAAAACATTCTGTATTTGACATCTGCTCATTGGTTAAACACAAACATCAAGGCTTACATGACTATTGTTATGTAAACAGAAATAATAAATAATAAAAAGATAAACATCTTCATATCACAGCTTGTTAGTTCTTCTTTTCAAGGCTGGCTGCTTCCTTCTCTCACAATTTATCACCCCGTGACTCTCAGGTCAGCACTTTGCTAATGCTTTTCGATTCCTTATCAACAAGTTCCAATATTGTTCAGCCCCCCCCAAACAAGTTCCAACACTTCTCCCTGTAACAGCTGCAAAGCGGGCCAGACCCTCCTTGCAGATAAAAATCCTCAGTGGGTCACAAGAGGTGACCAGCACATAAAAACAAAGGTCAAATTTGAAGCCATCAATGAGGAAAGGCTGTGAGAAAAAAAGGCAGGAGGGACATGAGAAAAGCAAAGGCTGCGAGGCGGCTGCTGGCTGCCCTGCACGAGGCTGGCTGCTCTGTCTCACTGCTTGTGCCGCTCCCCGGCCCCTCAGCAGCGAGGAGAAAGGCAAGCTATCGCCAGGCCTTTGCTGAGCTGCGGCCACCTCTGTGCCCCTGGCAGGTCCAGGAAGGTGCAGGGAGAGGACACAAGGAGGATGTGGGATGCTGGAGGAGCTGCGAGGTTGCACACCCCCAGCTCTAATTTGAGATCATCCCCGTTAACTTAAAGATGTGCTGCTGACAGATCATACGCTTGTCATGTTTGATCTCCTTTGGGTTTTGTGTTATGAAGATGCCTTTTCCCTGGCAGCCACTGTGAGGCTGCAGATGAACGTTCCGGTTTTCCTCTTGTCTCTGTAGGCCTGGAAATCTCCATAGCTGTGGGAGGAAGCAGGAGCTGTTCAGAGCTGCAAAAAACCCCCATCCCCTGAGCTCGCCCGTAACAGAGGACAAGTTTTCCTGGCCCCAGGAAGCAGCCCCAAGAACAGTCAGAGGCCTGCAAAGAGATGCTCTTGCAGCAATGATGCTTTTGGTCAGGAATGGAGAAAATCCTGCTGAGCGTGAGGAGGGTGTGGCCATGGAGCAGGTGATGGGAGCCCTGATTCTAGGTTTTCAGGCAACGGCCAGAGTAAAATCTGCCTAGGAATGGGCATCTTGGCCCCTTGCCACGACACCCGGTGCTCCTGGGCCACATTCAGCCGCGCTGCAAGCACTGCTCGCCCGTACGTGAGGAGAGAAGCCAGGCCGTGCGCCCCAAAGCTTTGGGACCTTGGTGGGAGTTTCCATCCCACTGTGCCCAGAATTCTGCTCAGCGGAGTGACCCGCGCTCTCCCACCACCCTCTGGCCTCAGCGTGCTCTGCTGCAGCGCTGGCAGAGACACAGGGGCCATCGCCATCGGTGGGGTGTATCTGCCTCGTGCCCCTGTCCCGTGCCCTTCCCGGGCAAGCAATGGGCACTGCCCCAGCCCCCGGGAGACCAGAGCCTGCCATGCCGCCCCGCCACTGCCGCCTCTCCTGCTCACTCCCAGCTGCAGAGACACCTTCCAGCCAAAAGCCGATTCACACTCCTCCCTTGCCCACTGCCCTTTGGCATTCCGGGTGGGTGCCCCTCCCCAGCTTTAGCCCCTCTGCACTCTGCCTGCAAGGCACACGGCCTGAAGCCAGAGACATGTGCCGAGACACCGCTCAGTCACAGGGAGGGATCCCAAGTGTGAGAGAGGCCCCCAGCCCACCACAGAGATTCCCACTGCCTCATTTCCTATCCCTGCTCTCAGCTGCTTTAATGCCCATCACTCACTCAGCTGGCAGGCACCAAGTGCGGGGGAATATCTTGTACTCCTCGGGGAAGAGCTTGAGCATGCGGTTCTGGTTGCGCGCTAACGAGTCCTTCCGGCAGATCTCCATCATGCCTGGGAAGTGGTTGATTTTCTGAAAGAGGAGTAGAGGGAAAAGACAGTCAGCAAAGGGACAGCAGGGATCCTCCCCCAGAGCCGAGGAAAGCCGGAGCACACAGAAACCAGCGGGCAGAATGGGAAGCTGGGCTCTGAAGCAGTGACCTTGACCGCCTGCTAAGGGATTATTCTTCAGCAGCTTCAGCTGAACTTCAGCAGCAGGACTGATCTGCTCCTTCCCTCTAAGCCCTGATGCCTGCCCTCCCCAGCAGATCACAGGGAAGGACATGGAAGTGGAAGCACCGTTCATTAGAAACTAAGGGCTCCTGCAGATCTCAGAGAAGAGCACAGCAAAGCCCCAGCTCCCTTGAATCCCTCCTTGCTAACAAACTTTCCCCCCCCATGCTTAACAGCAACAGTATGTTCATACCCTCAAAATGTGGGAGTGGGTTCAAATGAGTCCCCACTCCTGGAGCAGCATTTCTCTATTCAGACTGTATCCTGTGCCGGACCACTGAAAAAAGAGGCAACAGTGGGTAAAGCAAAACTGCATCAAAGTTAAAGGACTGTCAGTTAACAGATGCAAAGTACCTGCTGCAACTCCAGAGGTCAAACCCACCATGCAATGAAACTGCTTTTCACACTGCAGAAGCTGCATCTGAATCAAGTTCCCAGAGCTGCAGTGACACATGTGCTGTGCTAACAGCATCCTTTAACGGTGCTACGAATCCCTGAGGCAGAAGGTCACAGCACAAACATCCCACTCTCAAGGGACTTTTCTTCCCCAACACAAACACAAAAACATAACATCAGCCAGCAACCAAAACACTACAAGCACGAACAGATAAAGACCAAAAATTAGTGGGGACACTATAATATTTTCTTATACAGCATGCAATAAGATATTCAGGTGATGTTTCTGTAATGTCTTTTCTCCTTTACAACCTAAAGAGAGATGAGGCTTGGAGGTACGTTACTAAATGCTGAAGGTAAAACTGAATGAATGAGAAACACACAAGCTGCAAAAAATCAAGGCTGACAATGTGAGATTACTTTTTCTAAAATCAGGCAATAAGAAGAGGAACCAGCATCGACACCGTTTCTCTGCAGTTCTACTTGCAAACAAAACCCCAGCCTTTTCTCAGTAACATCACCTTTACATGTCTTATGCCTTTTACTCTGTTAAGAGAAACTGAGAAATAGCATGGAACAATGGTTTCTGTTGTTGGCAACTAAAAGTGGAAGTGAATTGAAAGGTATGGGGCAGCAGCTCCCAGGAATCCATAGGTAATGGGAAGTTTCTATCTAACTAACCAAGAGTGGCTGTGTGGAAAGTGCTAAGAAATGTTGCTTTTGCAAAATGAAAAATGTTATAAAATTAACAGGCACATAACTGAAACCTCTGTGCCTGTCAGTCAGTCCTTACTCAGACTTAAGGAAGGACCTGATGGATTTCAACTAGAAAAGGCAGGGGGAATTTCAGGCTGAACCACTCGCATGATCCCCACCTTAGAATGGCCTGACCAGCACACTGACCCACATGTTCTGTTCACCGCTGGCCCCAGGCACAGACCTGTGCATTTCACCATTAATATAGGAACTCAAATAAGTGTTATCAGCCAAAAGGGTAGGACTGACTGCTACCCAGGCAAAAATAAATATAATAGGAGTAACTAGAGTCCCTGGAAACAGACTAATTAGTACTGTGTGTGTTTGCTCTCCAGGGGAAAACCCAGTATCTAAGATAAAGGTTGTCATTGGTCCATACTGAAATAATATACTAAGATTTGATGTCCCAGCAAAGTCTGGAAACTACCTAATGGAACAGTGTGGAGCTTTGGATCCCTGCTGTGTGAGGGTCCAGTGCTTGGGGAAGCTGTTGAGTCACCTCCTTCCAGAATAATCAATATCCTTTACCATCTGCTGCTAAGGAGGGGATCACAGAAAGGATCAAAGACAACAGTGACACGGTGCCACTCAGCCGCTGGTGCTGGCTCTGCTGAACCAGTCGGCCAAATGCAAGCTGAATAGGACGATTCCTCTTCGAGAGGAGGACAAAATAAACATCAATCTGTGTTCACTTGGGAGGGAGCACAATATACCTTCAACTTCCCCAAGGATGCAAACGCTCCTCTGCCATTGCCCGTAGTGCACTGGTAAGAACATTGAAGAAAAATGATATCCTAAAAGGTGAATGACACCAGATTTCTACCCAATTCACTGTCGAGCATATGTATGTTCCTGCAGTTCTCTTCTCTTTTAATCACAGGACTGCTCCAGTAAGAAAAAGAAAAGGGACAGCTGAGAAGACACTGGGTGCAGACCTTATGGGTATAAGTCTGAAATATGAACCATACCTGGAGGAAATTGAAGAAATACTGAAACCTGCAGCACAGACTGGCAGTTTTGGTTTTCTGGTCTTAGTTTTGTCTGTCTGTTCATTTCAATAGGTGTGATTGTTTGCAACATGTTGATGGTTCTGCAATTATAAATCACACTGAACCAGACAGTCTGATCTATAAAATGATACGAGGTTTTGCTCGTATGCTTAACTTTTCTCATGTGATTACCTGTTTGCCTTTAACACATACCCCTGCTCAAGGGATCCCTATAACAGCTCTCCCTGTGGACATCGGTAAAAATTTAGACTGGCTTTGGAACCAGAATAAGTCGATTCTTTGGGGAGACTTTGAATGGAATGGCCATTTAATAATACATTAAATCGAACCTCCATTTGGAGCCTAAATTGTTCTTATGTTCCCTTTGTTGGGACAATAAGACTTTGGGATGCAGAGCCAAATAACCCTGATCCAGACACCCATGGGCAGATAGATGAAATGGGAATAAGCCATACTGGGGAAAGCGCTTGGTCCTGAGCTATGTGGAACCAGTAAGTTCATGTCCATGGTTCAATGTAATGCAAGGGCCACCTGGCATTCAGAGAGGATAAGGTTTCTAGAGAAAAAGAGACCAAGGCCAAAAGGAGCATATTGGGAACCTCCTTTGATGACAGAATATATACAGACTCAAAGAATATATAGAGACTCAACTGGAGTTCCTCGAGGGGTTTCTGATGAATTTAAGGCTAGGAATCAGATTGCGGCAGGTTTTGAATCATTCTTTTTTTGGTGGGTCACAGTAAATAAAAATGTAGATTGGATCAATTATATCTATTATAATCAACAGAGATTCATAAATCATACGAGGGATGCTGTTAAAGGAACAGCAGAACAACTGGATGCCAATAGCAGAATGACATGGGAAAATCAGATGGTCCTAGATATGATGTTAGCAGAGAAAGGAGGAGTATGTGTCATGTTAGGGGGACAGTGTTGCACATTTATACCAAATACTACTGCTCCTGATGGAACGATTTCCAGAGCCTTACAAGGCCTTACCACTTTGGCTGATGAACTAGCAGAAAATACAGGAATAGCTACTTCTCTTCCTGGGTGCTTGGAATCCTGGTTTGGAAAACGGAAGGGAATGGTGATACCAGTTTTCACTTCCCTGATAGTGGTAACAGGAATTTTAGTGGCCATAGGGTGTTGTAGAATCCCTTGTGTTAGGGGTCTTATAAAGTGATTAACAGAAACTGCAATAACTAAGAAGATGCCCCTGGGACCACTGCCTTATAATGTGGTTCTCCCAGAGGAATAAGAAACAGATAATAGAGAATCTCAGGAAAAAGAAGGTGAAGCAATGCTGGCCAGGTTAGAAGCTTCATATGAAACAGGACTTTGAAAATAGGCAAAAGACAACAGTGAGTATAAAAAAAAGAAGGGGGAATTGTGGAAAGTGGTAAGAAATGTTGCTTTTGCAAACTGAAATATGTTACTGTATTCTTTACTGACTGAGAGGACTCAGACTGCCTCATCAGAGATCCTGTGTAGGGAATTTAGGATAGCACATAAAATAAGGGGGAATACTGTTCTCTAATAAGGGTTCAATTTGAGTACATAGCTCTGCTAAAAGATACAGATGACCCTGGACAATGAGATAAGGGGTTAAATCCTGACTGAGGACATGGGCTGGAACTTAAGCAAATCAGGCCCAACTGAACAGGCTTTGACCATGTTGATTGACAATGGGGCACAAATTACCACATCAAGGAAAAACAGGCAAAACAATGTGGGACAATGGTAGGGGAGTCAGCACACAGAACTATGCAGCTTGTCACCAGCAGTAACACCATGTCCCTGTCTGCCTTGGCACTGCCACTCAGACATCACCATTACTGAGAAGCACTGGCTGGGAGAAGCACCCTAAAATCTGCAAGTGCTCCTCAGACATCGATGCAGTTCCTCCAGTGTTGCTAATGTCAAGCTACACTGAGCTCCTTTTCTTTCCCTCTGCTATTATGGAAGGCTTGATTGCCTTGATTGTCCCTCAGTCACTCTAGAAATCCTTCCATTTCCTGGGAAGACACTGTAGGCACTGGCTGCGGGGGGACCTCATTGCAGCCTTCCAGTACCTGAAGGGACCTTATAAGCAGGAGGGGATTCAACGTTTTAAAAGAGCAGATAATGGCAGGACAAGGGGGACTGGGCTAAAGCTAAAGGAGGGAAGGTTTAGATTAGATATTAGGGGGAAGTATTTTACAGAAAGAGTGGTGAGGTGCTGGAACAGGCTGCCCAGAGAAGTATTACATTCAACATCCCTGGAGGAGTTCAAGGCCAGGTTGGATGGGGCCCTGGGCAGCCTTGTGTAGATCCAGGCCTGGAGGTTGGTGTCCCTGCCTATGGCAGGAGGTTGGAGCTCTGTGATCCTTGGGGTCCCTCCCAACCCAGACCAGTCTAGGATTCTATGATTCTATGTGAGCATTTGTGAAGAGAGCCCTGCCTCTGAATTATTAGTCCATGCTGTATTTTACAGCGGCCATGGAGATACTGAAGCCCTTCTACTGTACAAAAAGGCTGGACCCAGGCAAGCAGAAAACTCTCAGAATCAGCCAGGTTTTGGAGACTCTGTGAGTCCAGCAAACTGACTGCAAGTCTTCGAAGGCATCGCACAGAAGCTGAGGTTTGGGAAGTTCCTAAGCTCTAGAGCCACTACACCCATTTGAATCCATCTGCTTTTCAGTACTGGGAACATACCAAGATACACATTGACATCAATCACATTGGGTTCTGGACTGGAGTAGAAAGAATAGGGCACAGCAACAAGGAATTCTTTTTCTAACCGCTGAGTCCTTATTGAAAACAGGGACTACACCTCTGTGGAGCTTCTCTTCTCCCAACTGCTTGCTGCTCCTTTAAAAATGACTCATGACTAGGACAAAAAGGCTTTAGAGCTATCCCTGTGTGCAGATGTTTACCTCTCTGGCCTGACTGAGCAATCAGACAATGGGAAGATTTGAGTCAAATCAAAGCTTCTTGGCAAAACGGCAGCTGTTGCTCACAGCATTGACTTTTGCCTCAAACAATGAGCCTCCTGCACACTTTTGCCAGCTGAGATGTGGCTAACATTGAACAGCATCTTATGCTGCAGCCAGGGGAATTCCCACAGGGTCCCACCTTACAGGCAGAGCCGTTTAAAAATACCTTCACTTCTCCTCACCATTGGAAGAAAACCCTGGGAACTACAGGGAACCCAGCAGCACTCAGGAGAATTCTGTCACTCTTGCTTCCACCAGCAGCATGTGCAAGTGGTGTACGTGTGCCACCCCAACTCTGTTCCCCCACACTCGACTGCTGAGGAAGTGCTGGCTGCCACCCGACCAGCTGACACATCCAGTGCCAACACGGTCCGTGGCTGCGCGCACTCGACAGAGCGACTCAGGAGGCACACACAAGCAGAGGACTCGGGGGGCAGCCTGGACGGTGGGACCCTGAGGGATCAGCTCAGTTCTGCACATTTCAAGGGACAGATGATGCTCTAGAGAGCTCTGGGGTGCTGGGAACATTCAAGAAATGAGGGGTAAACTCGCTAAGAAGCAGGACACGAAGTCCTGGGGAGCAAGCAACATGCATGTGCCTCTGTACCTATCACAAGGAGATGCTCCCTCCTCCTTAAGGAACGTGAAGGATCCACTTCTGCCTCCCACCCTGCAGCGCTTCCGATGTCTGTACTCGCAGCACGTGCTCAACCGGTCCACCCAAATCCCATTGAGGAGGAAGGTGACGCTGAATGGGAAACCATGGTGCCTCTTGGAGATGAACTGGAAGCTTTCTGCAACCACAGAGAGGAAAGGTTTCACAGAAACAGGTTATGCTGTGCTTGCAGCCTCTTGCCATCATCACATCCCATCCCCACCAAAGCAGCCAGCCCTCTGAGGTCAGGTACTTTGGCTCTCGCCTCTATTAATCGGGTGGCAAAAGTCCACCTCCTCCCCACACCAGGTTGCCTTGCTAGACACACAGGTTCTCTCCTCCACAGTGCTGCTGACAGACTGCGATTTCACCTCTGTCAGCAGCAGCACTGCGGGATAAACAGACGCCTTTCCCTAGGAAGACCATGGTAACACGTGCGTTGCTGCAGAGCAGGGACTGGGGGAATCCTCCGGCATTCTGAGGCAGGAGAGACACAGAAAGTGCATTCATTCACCTTCCAGCTCTGAGAGAAGCTGAACACAATGACCATCTAACCACACCAGGTACTTGAGGTTGTCTTTTCAAACAGACCTCGACCTGCTGAACTTGGAACAGGTTTTCTAACATGCACAAGGGCAGAGAAATATCTTGAGCGGAAAAACCTTTACAGGAGCCAAAAGTGGCTGGAGCACCAGCGTACCAGGTGACCTTTTCATACACTCCAAGTGTTTCAGACACCCCTCTGAAGTCCTGGCACCAGCTAGGGCCAGAGGTGGGGGCACGTTGACTAAAATCATAGAAAGGGAGGCTTTAAGCTAGAGTTCCTCTGGTGCAGTTTTTCAAGCCCCTTTTTTACCCCACAAGTGCTGCAACAGATACAGACAGGGGTGGCAGTTCTCTATTTTGGTAGCTACAAGCTGTCTGTCTTGGAGAAATGCCCTGAACCTGCACTCACACTACGTACAGGCACCTTCCAGCATCAGGCAAACGCTTCCCCTTCTTAGAGGGGGCTCTGTGCCATCTGGTACGGCGAGGGGACGAAGTCGTCTCCCTCGGTGCATGACATTTCCCGCCGCCTTGACGCCCTTGTGTCCCTTTTCCAGGGGCAGATGTGGCACTGGTACTATAGGATTCCTCATGGTGGGGAGGTGACAGGAAGAGACATCAGCCACAGCTCCCACAGAGATCCTACGGTTCAAGCCACTCCATTCCTCCTGCAGAAACAACACTTGGCAAGAAGGGAAATGTGAAGACTGGAAAGGAAATACATTCTAAACACATCTGGTGTTTGTTCTTCCCCCACCGAATAAAGTACCTGAGCTCACTGACTGGGAGCTGTTTGCATATCAGACAAGTGAACTGAGGCATCAATCATTTAATAGCAAAGTTCAGTAGTGCCTGTTTCAGTGGAAATCCTGACACTCCAAACAAGAGTGTCAGGATTTCCACTCGCAGGGAATCAGAAGAACCCAAACTAAGTTTATCCTAAAGCCCAAGGCAGAATGTCTGGAGCTTAAACACACTGTCCCAATTAAAGGGCATGTCTGCACTCTCCTCCTTGCACACACTATCACAGCTCTCTCTTTGAAAGGTCACAGGGAGGCTGGAAGTTCAGTGACAGGAGTACTGTGCCTTGAGCTACAGCAGGACTTACTGCAAGCAGTGCTGCACAAGTGTCTAACACTAACTCTGCAGGCAAGGATGCTGCACAGTCCTTGTGCCTGTCCTGATGGGAAAGCACGGGGGGCAGGAGAAGGAAACGGCACACAAGCTGTGACTATTTACCACTTTCTTTCAGAAGAGGGATCGAATACTCTCCAACGAGCAGAAGCTGCCAGAACAGAAGCAAGGCTTCTCAGCACAGCAGCCAAAGGGACATTTTGCTACCTAAATGCTTCTACCTTCATCTTTAGGGCCACTTCTACCTGACACAATCAGAAACAGCAAAAAAAGAAAATAAAAAAGAGGAGGAAATGTGCACGTGGTGTCAGACAGCAAAACACCTCTGCATGGCATCAATACCAAGGTCAAGAATGAACACGTGGGATAATACACTATTATTGTTTTTTTAAGAAATACTTTGGCATGGATGTAAGTGTATTTCCTACAAATTCAAGTGCCATATGCACTTGCCAGAACCCTTGACCTGATCAATTCCACAAACCATCATTTCAGTTCCTGATGGAAACCTCACCGGGTTGGCAGGATGTGATTTCAAACAGTGCTTGTCTTTATTTCCAGCCACTCAGATGTCTACACCCCTCTTTGCTCTTCTACAGAGATGCTATTGCACACAACACCCATACCCACACACACCATCCACCTCATCTGACTTTTGTCTGAGTTCAACACCTAGCAGTAAAAACTAATTCAGGATCAAAACATAAAGTTCAAACCAAGCATTTAAGTACCCCATAAGCAGGGTAAACAGAAAGATGATTAGCATGGCAATTCATTCTAATAAAGTGTTGATGACACTCATTTTAGTCTTTCTTCTCTTCAACAAATAAGAATTCATTCACCACTCACAAGGGAACTGGGGTCACCTGACTGTCTCTGAGGAGATGACACCAAAGACAGGAAGGTTTTGATGAGCAGTTCTCTACTGCAACACAACTGGTTCCAAATGACCCTTGATTCTAAACGTTCAGATCTATTTTAGCTGCACAGGCAACTGTTTTACAGCTTTGCTTGAAGATGTTTGTAAAGAAGAGCTGTACTTCTGTGGGGTTGGGTGTTAGTTAAGTATTTTGAGTGACAACTACAGTACTTGTTTTAAACACTATCTAATCATTCCACAAAGCTGGGTAAGCAGACCAAAAGCACCAAACAAAATCCAAACCCTCAAATGCACCCTGCAAGGCAGGCTTTGAAACATAAGGAACCTGAGGTCAAATCAAATGCTGTCAATTAGCAAGAAAGAAATCTAAAATCATGATCTCACTGTGGAGTTCTGGGCACTGGCTACCATGTCAGTCTAGTCTAGATCTCCTTTTATTCCCCCCTTTCTTCCTAACTTCCTATTTGGTAGGCTGCAGCTTTATTTTTCAGGGCTTCAAATTCCCTTCATCAAATTTCCCCTTAGCCTAGTGCCAGTTTGAAAGAACAGAACAACTTTAATTACTTTTGTAGTCCTTTTGGGATCTTGCCCACTACCCTAAATTACTACCCTGCAGCTGAACTTCAACCTCCTTCATTTGCTGACAAAAGGATGAAGGGAAAATGTGCTCAATTTACAGGATTGTAACAAGTGTACCTGCCCCTGGCCCATTCCAGGACAGACACTTTCAAAGCTACTGCAGCACTACTGGGGTTTCAGAACAGACCTTTACTAACTAACCATCAGTGGTAGAAAATGGGGAGGAACTAAGGAGAACTCTTCCACAAATGGGCAGACCTATTTTTGCTCCCAGGTTGCATTAACCCAAGTAGGAGGTGACCTTGAAAATCCTCCATAGCCAGAAAGTAGCAAAGCCCTTCCTTGTCTCTCAGACCATCTAAATCTCTATCTGCACAACCCCAGGAGTTGTTTAGTAATCTTAATAACAAATCCTAGTTAAAGAACCTGCAAGGCTGCCAAGAGACAAAGGTGGGAACCAGCTGAGCTTTCACCTGCCCAAAGAAAGCTTTCTGCAGAAATTTCAAGAAAACCCTTTCCTGCATTTTTTCTTTCCCTGACATCACAGGTTATCAGCTCCAAACGTTTTCCCTGTTCACTTCAGTGAGGTCACATTCTGTGTGCACTTCAAGACAGAAGAACATGACAGGAATCACATTTCTTTAAAATTAAAGAATCCCCCAAACACACCCACACCACACCCACACACCACCAATGAAATGACACACAATTTATGCTTTTACCAGAAGAATGTAACACCTGGTTTTTGCACAGAGGGGGAAGGACATGGAGGTGGAAGCAACTTTCATTAGAAACTAAGGGCTCCTGCAGATCTCAGAGAAGAGCACAGCAAAGCCCCAGCTCCCTTGCATCCCTCCTTGCTAACAAACTTTTCCCACCCCCCCATGCTTAACAGCAACAGTATGTTCGTACCCTCAAAATGTGGGAGTGGGTTCAAATGAGTCCCCACTCCTGGAGCAGCATTTCTCTATTCAGACTGTATCCTGTGCAGGACCAGTGAAAAAAGAGGCAACAGTGGGGAAAGCAAAACTGCATCAAAGTTAAAGGACTGTCAGTTAGCAGATGCAAAGTACCTGCTGCAACTCCCAAAGTCAAACCCACCATTCAATGAAACTGCTTTTCACACCGCAGAAGCTGCATCTGAATCAAGTTCCCAGAGCTGCAGTGACACATGTGCTGTGCTAACAGCATCCTTTAACGGCGCTACGAATCCCTGAGGCAGAAGGCCACAGCACAAACATCCCATTCTCAAGGGACCTTTTTTCCCCAACACAAACACAAAAATAAAATAACATCAGCCAGGAACCAAAACACTACAAGCAAGAACAGATAAAGACTAAAAATCAATGGGGACCCTATAATATTTGGTTATCCAGCATGCAACAAGATATTCAGGTGACGTTTCTGTAATGTCTTTTCTTCTTTACAACCTACTGAGCGACGAGGCTTGGAGGTACATTATTAAATGCTGAAGGTAAAACTGAATGAATGAGAAACACACAAGCTGCAAAAAATCAAGGCTGACAATGTGAGATTACTTTTTCTAAAATCAGGCAGTAAGAAGAGGAACCAGCATCGACACCGTTTCTCTGCAGTTCTACTTGCAAACAAAACCCCAGCCTTTTCTCAGTAACATCACCTTTACATGTCTTATGCCTTTTACTCTGTTAAGAGAAACTGAGAAATAGCATGGAACAATGGTTTCTGTTGTTGGCAGCTAAAAGTGGAAGTGTGAGTTTCACCAGTCAATTGAAAGGTATGAGGCAGCTCCCATGTATCCATGATTATGGGAACTTTCAATCTAACTAACCAAGAGTGGCTATTTTCTCTTTTCATTTAGAAATGGACTGTTTAATTATATTCATTATAAATTATACAGTTATTTATTAATTAGAAATCCTTCTTTCACTTTAATTACTTGTATTCATGAAAAATATTATCCTACCAAAAGAAAAGGGTACAGAGCTGCCCTTGTCTGCCTCTTCTCCTTCCCTCTGAAACAGGGCTGCCGGGCAAACATGGGCACCATCCCAGGAATAAAGCCTGAGCCCTCACAGAATCACAGGGGAGACGGACGGTGTTCAGTGGTAGGACAAAACATGAAGTTCCAATCACATTTGGCTGCCAGCTGATCAGCTGGTATAAGGCAGGACTGCTAAGAGAGGCTGTGTCTGTCCTGCTGGGCAGGAGACAATTGCTACTGCAACGAGCACTAATCAATGTTGTCTCATCGCATCCCAAAGCACCACAAAGTAAAGTGCAAGTGACAAAGGCATTTCCGATGCTTCCTCTCCAAAACAGAGGGCACCACTGTCCCACTCCCACCCATGCCACCCTTACTCTAACAAAGGATTCAAATCTTACTCAAGGGTGACCAGGCTGTAAGGAAAGCGCCTGCTGCTCTGTCAGAGCTCAGCTCAGAGCTGCACTGGGGAAACAAACTCACCATCGGCTGGGAGCAGGGAAATGCTTTGCTCAGACCCTCCAGACAGGTGGCACACTGCCCAATCTGCACAAGAATTTACCAGCACAAAGAAAAGGGGGTGGAAAAGAGGGGTGGACTTACCGGGGACTGAGGGCCTGAAGCTCTGGGGCTGCCAACTCCACACGAGGCCAGATGGCTCCGGCAGGGACTTGCTGCCCAGGCTGTGGCAGATACCAAAAGCCCCGGCTGGGCGGGGGAGCGGGGCTGCAGGGAGAGGGGGTGCCTGGGGTGAGGAGAGGCTGGCGGGGGGGAAGCTCCCCCTCCTGTGGGGAATGGAAGAGCCGCCCGGGAAAGGAGACACCTTGTGCTGGTGGGAGGGGAGCTGTGAGAGCCCGAGGAGCAGCAGCAAAGCCCGAGACAGGGGCTCTGGCAGCGATGTTAGTGGGGGTGCTGCCTGGCAGCCATGTTAGTGGGGGTGCTTCCTGGCAGCACGGTTTCAGCCACGCAGGCACTGTTACAAGCTGTGCATCTCTTCCAGGCTGCCAATTGCCACTGATTACAATTTCCAGCCTTGAAGAGGTGCACAGCTCCCCCCATTCCCTGGTTTAGATCTCACTGTACTTCAAGTCACTGGAAACAAAGGCTGTGGTGGCAAGGTTCAAGCATCACTTTTCTGACAGGGAGAGAAGCAGGAAGCAGGATCACTATGAACAGTTTTGACTCGTGTAAAGCCATCCAACACTTAAAGGATAGCTTAAAGTGCCACAGTGGTGACCTCCCATAAACAATGCCTCGCTTGAAGGACTCTGCCTCGCTGATAAAAAAGAAACACCAATTGGGACTTAAGTTTGAGTCTAACACGATATTTTAAGTAAATTCCACACTCAAGGACTATGTCCTCTGTGGATATTAAATGACTTCTTTGACAAGTGCCAGTACCCCCCTCCTCCTTTTCTGTTCGATGAATTCCTTGCTTGTCACTAACTGGTCACAAATGCAGGCAAAGCATTTCATTGTAACTAGTTCAAGCTCCCCCTTGTCCTTGCAGGTTTACCAAACCTGCTGAAACCAAACTTGTAGTTTGGATCAGAGTCAAGGGGTAACTGAGTCTGCGCAAGACAAAAGGTTACTTGCGGTGAGGAAGAGGAGCCATCCGACTTCATCCCCACGACCCTCAATGACCACTACCAAACAGCAGTGTGCCGGTGCAGTGGGGAGGAGTTGATGGAAATCAATTCTTGGACATCATTTTAATATGAAGCGGGACAGGTTACGAATATGTACAGGGGTATGAGGTAACCTAATGATTTTTGAATGAGGATATGGTATAAAAGTGCTACAAACTCTGACCAAAGGTGTGCCTACTTTGTTAGGTACCAGCTCTTGCAAGAATGTATAATAAATTACTGTTTCACTAACGTGTATACCTCAAGTCCTTTCTTTAGGACCATTGGCATTTCTAACACTCAGACACCCCTCACAACATTTATCTTCCAGGCCCCTCAGCAGCCTCTTGCCCCTCCTTGCCCAAAGGAAGCTTTGGTCCATAATAGAGGGCCTGGGGATCTACAAGGAGACTTAGAGCTGGAAAAGAGGGCATTGGGCCCCACACAGGAGAGTGTGGACCTCTAAAGCAGGGGTTTGGCCTTCAGAACAGGACTTTAGGTGCTGACAGTGGAGCTCTAGGAATGGAAAATGTGGCTTTCCACCCCGAAACCAGGTTTGGAGCCCTGAAGAGATGCTTTGCAGCCTAAACCAGGCTCTTTGGAGTCTGAAAACAAGGCTTTGAGCATGAAACAAATGAGGCCATTTTCCCTGCGTGAGGAGTCTGCACCCTAACACCAGGCTTTGGGCACACAAAACTCTGTGCTGAATCTTCTAAACTGGGCAATGATTCCTAAAAGCGACATGTTGGAGCCAGAGAAGGAGGCTCTGTACTCTCACGTGGAGGTGGTGGGTGGGCAGGCTTGAGGCCTTCAAAGGGATGGTCTAGTTCCTAAGGAGGGGAGTCCTGTCACCTTAAAAGTGCAGCTTGGAACTTCTCCGTGAGCCCTTGGACCCCCAAAATGATGTTTTTAGACCTCAAAGAGAGACCTGGGCAGACCAGAGAGCTGGGCAATCACTAGCCATGCGGCCATGGGAGCAGGTCCAAGGCTGGGCCTTTCTGGGTGACGAGGGCAGAGAGCAGCCTTTGGGAGAGGCCTGCAGAAGGGCCCTGGGTGACAGCCTGCAACCCTCTGGGGTGGTTTGACAGGCAAGAAGAACCTGTGGCCCTCCAAACAAGGGACACAATTCCACGTGCAGCCAAGTGCCTGCGTCCCACAGCACAACCAGCGCTGAACGGCACCCTGCAGCACCCAGCACTGCAGCCATGGCAGGGCCTCGGCAGCCTCCTGTCTCCACAGGCACCTGGCTGCAGCTTCAGGAGCCTGGTCCCACACTGCCAGCTGCACCTCGCAGCTGGAGAGATGGACAACCAATCCCAGTTCCTCTGAGAGATGGAACTAACTGCAGCAACCATTGTCATCATCCTGAAACGCTGCAAGGGAGGCCGTGTCTGTAACTGGACACATAATTGCCCTGTAATCTTGGGGCAGCTGGAGCTGGACAGGGTGGGCTGGTATCCCGGGGACCCTCTCCCTTGTGGGGTTCAGTGCTCCTGAGAGCTGGGCCCGAGGAGGGATCGCTCTCTGACAACCATGGCAGCACCCTGGGAGAACCCTGTGTGCCCAGAGCAGCTTCTTGGCCAAGCAGCAGAGAAACAACGTCCAGGTCCATTCTGAGAAAGGGCTCACACCCCATCAGTTTCCACCCTTCCCTGTGGTCAGAGTGGGGAGACCAAGCAGAGGGATCAGGGTTACCCTGGGGTCATGCCAAGGAGAATTCCTGGGAGTCAGCCCAGGGGACGATACCTGTGTTAAAAACCCCAGGATCTCCTCTAGCCAAGGGAGGTGTGAGGGTGCTGAAGAAAGACAAACCAGAGAAGTGTCTTTTGCAAAGCTTTGCCCTGCGGCACACAGGAGATGTTTGTGGTGCACAGACCCATCTTCCAGCTGGCCAGGACTAGTTCTGGCTGGGGGGGCTCGAGTGCCCCACAGAGATTATCCCTGGGGAGGAGAAGGCAGCAGCCAGCCTCAACTTCATTGCTCAGCAGCCATTTCCCACTCCTTGGAAAGGGCTGAGAGAAGCAAGGTCTTGCCTCCAGACGCCGGGTACACGTGAGAGCCGCAATCTTGCACCCAATCTTGGCCTTCAGTGGCAGGGATACTTTTCCTTCGCCATGCAGATGATGTCAAGGTTAAGCTACTTCAGGAGTCATTGGGATGGTGCGGGACAGGGTGGTGATGTCACCCTGCCATGGTATGTAGTGCTGTGCAGCAGCAGCAGCAACAGAAGACGAAGCAGCAGCAGAAGCATTATTGAGGCAGGAAGGGCCACAGCCCCCACCTGCCTCTTTATCCTTCTGCTGGTGGCCCTGCGACCCCAGGGGCTCAGGGCTGCTCCATGCCGATCCCGGGAATTAGGTTTCTGGCAGACAAGGGCAGTAGCCAGTCCTGGCAGCAGAACCCACTGCCCCTCTGGGTGACAGTGGGGCTGAGCTTGTGGCTGCTGCCACGGGTATTTTCCAGGGAACTGATGGGGCCGGGAGCAGTGAGAAACCTTTGTCCCTAGAGCTGTCCCTGTGTCCCGCTGCGTTGGGGCAGCATCCCTCGGGCCTTGTGCCCAGCCTGGAGCGGCACTGCAGAGGCCAGGAATAGCCCTGGGGAGCACTTCTCCAAGCCCTGGGCTTGTCACAGCCCTGTCCCCAGGGCCATGGCTCTCAGGCTGCCTGACTGAGTGCCAGCTTTCATCCTCAGAGACGGCCGTCCTCAGGAGATGTCCTCTCAGGAAAGCAGGAGCCTTCCACAGCTAGCCCTACTGTGCTCTCCTTGGGTGAACCCCAGTCCCCATGGGACAGGCTGGAACACCCACAGCCCCGGGGAGCAGATGGGGCAGCACCAGGGCTGGGAAAAAGAGGTGCTCTTTCTTTCCCCTGAGCCGGGAATCCCACTGAGCCTGAGCGTGACATGGCCAAGGAGAGGCTGGTGCTCAGGGCATCTCGAATCCCGACAGCTGCTCCACACCCCTCAGTCCTGCGGGCTGTGGGGTCTGAGCGGCCGGCCGACTTCATCAGAAAGTGTACGGTAGGGCTGGGGCTGGGGCTGGGCTGCGGATGGGGCTGGGGCTGGGGCCGGCTGCTGGCAGCACTTGTTGGGAGCTGGGTTGTGAATTAGCTCCTTGTTTTGGCAGGTGAACCACTCTCCCAGCTTCACCACAGACTCTCACCTGGAACGGGAGGTGAAGGATGCACTTCTCTGCAATACCATCAGCCTGATAAACGTGCCTGCCTGTGACAGAAGGAAGGTGCTGCAGGAAGACAGGCAGCGCGTAAAGCATTGGCTCCTGCACAACCATCAGACTCTCCGTGCATCTAGAGGAGGCTGTGGCACTAAGTTCTTGGAGGAGAAATATCCCTAGGCATTGGCATCCTGCAAGGAAGCGCCAGGGCTTTTCTCTGGGCACGAGGAGGCTTGAGGCGCTGGGTGCTCTGGGTCCTGTGCATCGAGGTCCATCCCCATCGAGTCCACTGCCCGGGCTTTTCCTGCTACAGGGGGCAGGGGGCGGTGGGTGGGCAGGAACCCCTGCAGCTCCTGTTTCAATTAGGACACCCAAGAGAACTCCAGGCTGGAGCTGCTGAGCATGTTAACCCCGTACTCGGCCTGCCCCTGCAGCCTCAGCTGCTCCAAGCTCCCCACTGGCCTGCGAGGAAAGCTCCTGACAGTGTGCGGGGTGGCAGGAACGCCTCGAGCAGGGGCTTCTAAAGGAATTCTGTTATCATTGGGTTAGCTGGGTGAAAAGGCTGAGGGGCAGGGCGAGAGCCTGGGCAGCAGGGGAGAGAGCTGGAAGTGCTTCCCCAGCCCTCTCTGGGGGTAGGTGGAGCGCAGATCGCTTTGTTTCCCTGCATGCATGTGAAAGGAGGTATCAGACAGGGAAAGAAGCTTGCCAGGCCCTTGTCCCTCACCCAGGCAGCACCTGGAGCCTCCTGTCCCACCGCCCTGCCTCTGCTTTCTCCCGGTTTGCAGACGTGAGGAGTTGGAGAGCAACCAGGCTGCCTGGCTGGAGGAGGCAGAGCAGTATGAGAAGTCCCACCTGGGCGGTTTCCGGCGCATTTACCCGGCGTGTGGGACAGAGAAGTACGAGCCGTTCTTCAAGCAGAGCATCTCCCTCTTCCAGGCAACGGCCTCATCCACAGCACGGGAGGAGTGTGTCAGGTACGCTGACCCTGTGGCAGTGGTGGCCATGAGGCCCTCAAAGGCACTAAGGTGGAACAGGGCTGGGCTGGCCATGGGTGTCTCCCAGGGAAGGGAGCTCCGAGGTTTGACTCCCCTTCCTGATGTCGGGAGAGCTGACAGCTTGTGCTGGGAGGCCCTTGCAAGCACCAGGCTGTCCCGTCCCAATGCTGTTGGGACTCCCACCGGGATCTTCTCCCTGCTCCAGCCCCAAGTCTGTCATTCTCCTTAGGGCTGGGAGCAGCCTGTGGCTTGGTGTCTCTCGGGCATCACTAAGGCTTCAAGTTTGCTGGAACTCGGCTCTGTCTTTCCAAAGGTGCAGCCCATGCAGTACAACTCTGTGCAGCCAAAGGACATTGTGGAAAAGGAGGAGAAGGAAAGAAGGGAGGCTCTTCTGCAGCGGGAGAACTTTATGCAACACCAGGGCATCGTGGATCAGCTCTCTCAGCTGCTCCCCAAAGCCTGTAATGTGAGAAACCCCCCACAAAGCAAAAAACCACTTGTCTTTCCGTGAAATATTGTCTGCTTTCACTTGTCCTGGCACCCCCAAAATGGAAAATTCCTTTTGGAAGTGTCGATTAACATCCTTTCCAGTTTCCCCTGCGTGGGCCGTAGCTACCGGTGCATGAGAGTCCGTATCCACAGTTACATGCACATATTTTAAGCACCCAAATACATTAACATGTGTAACACCCCATTGCCAAAGCTGCAACACTTGCAGTCTCTGGGGGTTGGTCCCATGGAAAACTGGTTCGTGATTCACTGCTCATTCACTACGTTTTGCAGGGTCTGCAATTTTTCCAGAGCAGGGGCCACTGATCCACCCACACAGGTTTCTCAGTTAACCATGTGAAGGTTAAGGCGGGCTGTTTAATGCCCTGCAACACAGTGGCCCCTGTCAAAAATCCCTGTCCATTCCCCGAACACCCTCTCCAAGAGCAGGGACTGCCCTGAACCCAAGGCCTCCTTGACCTGTAAGAGCACCCCGAATACCAACAGCTACTCCACACCCCCAGTCCTGCAGGCTGTGGGGTCTGAGCGGCCGTCTGACTTCATCGGAAAGTGTGTGGTAGGGCTGGGGCTTGGGCTGGGGCTGGGGCTGAGGCTGCGGTTGGCTGCTGGCAGCACTTGCTGGGAGCTGGAGTGTGAATTAGCTCCTTGTTTTGGCAGGTGAAGAAACACAGGAGCTCCCCACCTCCTCTGCCACCCGTGTGTGGCACTGGCATCCCTTGCACTGTGTCCGCGTGACCTGTAGGGAAGGTGGCCAAGGGTCCCTCCAGCTCAGCCATCCTCCTCTCAGGTGCCCACTGATGACCCACGGCTCCTGGCTGGGGATGGTGGCTGGGTCCAGGCCCAGAGCGTGTCCTAGTGCAGCACAGCTGCCCCCCCACAGGCATTCATAAGCCTGCACCCCAGTCTGGGAGCAAGCACTTCCTTTTATACTACTCCTAACACGGGTTATACTCGACGTATTCTAATTGGCTCTTAACTAAAGGTTACATTTACATACTCCACCCATCTTGCAGCCTGGGAATCAAGTCTCTTTCTCAGTCCCAGGAGCACTGAATCCATATCACAGGTCCTGCTCCCACATCTTGTGGCCTTGCTGCGTGATACACAAGAATATGCTGACTGATCATTGACCCTTCTGTTCTCACCAAGACGGCGTGGGGCCTGGTCTTACTAAGCTACACAGGGGACTGCTTGAACAACTGCTCCAGAGGCTCATGGCCTTGCTTCTCAAGCCATTCTGCCACAATTCCCCCTTTTTCTTTTTGTACAATCACCACCTGGTTAGTTGCCTTTTCAATTCCTCTTATAATACATCTATATGCTATGTGCACTATTATAACTACAATTATAATGATTAAAAGCCAACGATAATATACAGCTTAAGCAACAAAGCCTTACTACAATAGCAATAAGTAACAGTATGAATCTCTTTGTGGATGGACTGGGAATGGTCATTCATGCCCTCAAAATCTTCACAACCGTGGCCGTGTGCGAGCAGCAAAAAATCAATAGCAGCTCTGTTCTGCAAAGCAGCGTGTCACACACTGTCTACATCAGTAAGCAGGCCTCTGAGAGAAAGAGATGTAGCATTGGTTTGTTTACTCAGCCAACCGCCAGAGTTTGTTAGTTTCTTTAAGGCAGCAGCAGCTGCTACCCCAGGGGCCAGTGCTGATTTGCCAGGGTCAAAGTTTTGCAGACTCAACTCCGATCAATATGGTCAGTGAGCTCCTTCATTGAAACACACACAGAGCTTCTATAAGTTTCCATATCAGTATACGAGTTACATTACATTGCTATTGGTTAGATGCTCTGTTCATGTGTCTCACTATTGCTAAGAATTGCTTGAGGCTGCACAGTCACTTTGTTGCCCTTTAAGGTAATGGCTAATGTTCTTGCAGTTTGTTACCTTATGGAGTTTCTGACAAGCTCCTGTTCTCAGACATCTGCTCTCCTGTTGATCTGTCTCTGTTGGCTTCCACAGGTCTGATACATGGGGGTGAGAAATAAATCTGGATGGGCCAAAACCACCATTCCTCTCAAACTGCATTACTACAATTCCCCCTTCTTGTTTATGGACCAGCCAGATTTTTGTGAAGAGCATTATCCATCCTGCCAGAGAAACACTGTGACATACACGGCAAAAACAATACTCAGGGAAAAATAACTGACGAAAACAGAAGCCCTTGTTTAACTAAATCTAAAAAATCATCCCATAAACAGAAAGCCATACTATAAAACGTGGCAAGCTAAAAACTGCTAGTTGGCTACACATACTGCTCACACCAAAGTGATTAATTAGTACTCATAACGAGTTTTGAGAAGCATATCTTACAGTTAATCATTGTTAGTTTACCTTTGATGTCTACAAGTTATCTGCACACCTGCTGTGTTTTGGCCATCTTATTATGGCTGGTTAACGACATGTTCACTGACTTCCAAATACTTTCCTACAACTCCTTCTTGGGTTGAGGCAGTGTGTACCTCTGTCTTCAAGGTTACTATGTTTGAGAATGTAATTACCAAATACCTCTCAGCATGAGTAATTTTCCTGTCTTATGGGAATTCAAGGATATTGTCTTCTGTGAGGAGAGCCAGGCCGCCGGCAGGCCCACTGACCTCCTTGCCAATTTTTTCCCTTTTAGTAACTGTGTTACAAGAACTGCTTTTTGAGATCTCTGCAAGGGCCCTTTGCAGAAAGCTCAATGAACATGGCAGTAAATGTAAGACAAGTACCATAATTACCAAATCCAGTAATCCAAATTTGACCATTGACAATATCCATCCTGAAATTCCCCAGTCATGACACCAACTGTAAGTGCCTTGATACCTTTGCTGTTGCATTTGTTTGCTTTGCCAATCAGGAGTGTCAGAAGTGGAGATAACAGCAGCCTCACGTTTTCCTCCAGGCACCGATTGCAGTCTGTGACCTTAGGCTGTGCAGAAATCACTATTTCCCTAATTTTCATTTAGCACAAACACATGCATTTTTCAAAGACTGTCAGATCATTCAAAATATCCCACAGCAAAGTTCATAGTCCACTGTGGCTGCAGTTGGAACACTTGACTTCAGTCACTGGGATCAGGATCTCGTCCTGGTTCATGCAAGCTTGAGTTCTTCTGGATCCACGGCTTTATCCGCTTGGCTCCTGTATCTGTAATGACACAGGCAGATCTCCTTCCCAAGTTAGTACCTGTAACTTTGTTCTTAATAACACCTGACATTGACTTTTCTTTCTCTTTTTTCCTCTTTTTTTTTCTTCAAACCTTCTTTTAAACCTACTTCATGGTTCACCATTGGAGGTACCAAACTGTTCTGTGACAGACATAACTAGTTCAAAACATAAAGAGCTTTGTGAGAGTTTGATTCATATGTTCTACCATGGCTTTGCCTGTAGGCAAATGTGGTGCCCCTGTAACACAGGCAATGTTTGTGCCATATATTCTGAGCTGTTGTCCAGTTTGAATTAATGGGGTAGTCTAATGCTGCTATAACAGAGCACACTTACTGGATTCCCCCATTTGTGCAGTAGCTCACACTGCCAGAAAACACAGGAATCTAATCCCTTGCACTGTTAACTCATGAATCAAACTTTCAATGTCCAATTTTTTTCTGTAATCAAATTCTCATCCATGTAATGATAAAAGATTAGATCAGGATGTGTTTTTGATACTGGAGCAAGTGTCCAGGCTACATAAGCCTGGCACACAGGTGGTGAACTTTTGTGCCTTGTGGAAGCAAGACCAAATAATACCTTTTGAAAAAAAAACCCAATGTTTTAAAATTTTTGCATGGTCCACAAACTTGCGGAAGGCTTTATATACCCCGTAGTCAGTTGCTCCTGTATTAAAGGTTGGAAATGGGAATTTTTTTTTCCAAGTAAGTAGCTAGTAATCAGCCCAAACGGGGATTTTCTGTTTTCCAGGTTAAATTTCTAAAGTAAGCTCCCCAGCTTCAATGCTCGCTATCAAACATCCTTTTGCTCAGTAAGCAGCTGTGCTTTCAGTGGATAAATGCATCTCTGAACCCGCAGCACATACAAACAAACCCTGCAAAGCAAGTCATCAAAGAAACGACATTGCAAGACGCCAGTTGTCACATCCAGTCCGTGTGGGGGGGTGGGGGGGGGGGCAGTTCTCCCACCTCTACGGCAATTCTGCCAAGGCACTGGGCTGCGGGGCACTGGGCTGCGGGGCATGCTCTCACTGGTCTCGGCTGCTGCCCGCAGTGCCCTTCTCCCCCCGCTGTGAGCCACATGGCTCATGGCCTTGCTTCTCAAGCCATTCTGCAACAGGGAGCTGCTCAGCTCCCGAGCCAGGCCGCCCCACTGCAGCCATGTTCCTGCGTCCCACAGCGCAGCCGGCTGTGGCCAGGAGAGTCTGGACCATGAAAAGGAGGGGTCTGGCCTTCAGAACAGGACTTTGGGTGCTGACAGTGGAACTCTAGAATTGAAAAGGTGGCTTTCCACCCTGAGACTGGGTTTGGAGCCCTGAAGAGACGCATTGCAACCTTGAAAAGTGGCCTGGAAACCCCGAGCACCCGGGGCAGAACTGTCCCCACCAGACCAGGGGCTGCCGAGCCCTCCCCCCTCCACCCCGGCCTCAATTCTGGACGCTCATGTACAGAATTGTTCCTCCGGGTGCGGGTGGCAGGAGAAACACAAACCCTGTGGATCCCAAAGATTTCAATCAGTACTGCATAGAAGGCTCCGTATGGTTTGGGATGGCCTTGTGTTGTGCCACCTGTCTGTGGAGGGAGAGGCACAAGTGGGTTGATGGGGGCAGGTGGGGGGCAAGTGGTGTCCAAACCTCTGTATTCCGTGGGTGCTGTTAGCCATGAAGCACTCAGAGGCAGGGTAGTGTGGGAAATGGAGGAGCGGCCCTGGAACGGAGACACAGTTAGAGTTCTTGGAGGAAAGCCCTGAAAGCAAGAGAAAAAGCAGGAAAGCAGGAGTTGGAGGGTCTTGTAGATATAAATTTGAGTGTTGTTGAGCAGGGAGGTGCCATGGTGTGCTTTGTAATGTTAGATAAGGTGCAGACAGAAAGACCCCAGCACAGCAGGAGTCTGACAGGGTAGGACAACCTTTTGTATAAGAAAGTTGCGGTTCTCCTGGACTGAAAAGTGCTGAAATCTGACTGCAGGCTGCTGCCTCAGCCATCCAGAGAGGATAACAGTCTGCTCCATTGTTACAAAAGCTCAGTAAGCCACAGGGCAGAGAAAGAGAGGAGCCAGGCTGTCCCAGCTGCACCCCAACTCCCGTTTGTCTCTGAGAGGAGACGAGCCAGCGGCAGGCAAGCAGAGCCCAAGATGAGCCAGAGGGTGCCGAGCACCCTGTTTTCTGCACAGAGCCCTCTGTGCCCACAGCTCCACATGCAGCTGAGTGCCTGTGTCCCACAATGTGGATGCACTTGAAGCCCACCCTGTACCCCCCAACACTGCAGCCGGGACACATCCTCAGAAACCTACTGTCTCCACAGGTACAAGACGTCCCGGTCCAAAACCAGCAGCTACACCTCGCTGTTCGTCTGCCAGACAACGGACCCCAGCCCCTCTGAGAAGTGGCAGCAACACCAACAGCCATCTCCTCTACCTGGAAAAGATGCCTGGCAGCCATGGAGCACCAGGGCTGGACAGGCTCAGCCGATGTTCAAGGCATGGGACCGGCCTCCTAAATAGGGATCCTGAAACCAAATGTTAGGGCCACGAAAAGGTGGGTTTGGACACTCAAGATACAGTTGAGACCGTAAAAATGATGCTTTGGGCAATCAAAGTGATATTATGAAGCTAGAAAATGAGGACTGGGACACCAAGAAATCCTCTTTGGAGGATAGAACCTCCCACCAAGGTCCCGAAGCTTTGGGGCGGACGGCCTGGCTTCTCTCATCACGTACGGGAAGCACCGCTCGCAGCGCGGCTGAATGTGGCCCAAGAGGACATTTTACCCCACGTTCTGATTTATACAGATGCCACCACTGATTGCAATAGTTAATCAGGGTCTTCCCGTCTTCTGTTCCTCCTGACCCTACAATACCTTTCCAATGGGCCAAAATACACCCCAGGGGGCTCTTTTTCAATATACCTCCCCCCTGTTTTTACCCACCTTGGGTGGGTTCTAAAGGAGTGTTTTCCCTGCAATGAATATACCTAAACTGAATGTAAATTCACATAAGTTCAAATAAAATGCCTGTATAAACCTGTATAAACCTGTATAAATGGGCAAAGACTTATTCTTGCACCTGAATGAGAGATTCAAAGATTTTTTACACTCTTTAGATTTCCACAAATCAGTTGCTTCAGCTGACCTGAGCTAAAAATGTTCTCCCACTCAGACCAGTTGTCAACAGTCAGGTATTTATTACACCCAGTCACACATATACATAAGAATTCTGAGAAGGGGCTGGGTTATTCAAAGCAGTGCTGAGAAATCATCACCATCAGCCTCCTCGCTCTGGCGCAGGCACGCTGCTACATGGTGGTGGTCTTTTGGGGTCTTCTGAAGAAAGGCTCATAGTCTTCCTTGCAGTCTGTTCTTCACTTTGGTGCAGACTGCTGAGTTATAGACACAGGGTCAGTTTAAACTGTTCCCTTCTTGAATAATCGCACTGTTTGTTTGCTTGTCATGTTTGATCTCCTTTGGGTTTCATGTTATGAAGATGCCTTTTCCCTGGCAGCCACCGTGAGGCTGCAGATGAAAGTTCTGGTTTTCCTCTTGTGTCTGTAGGATTGGAAATCTCCATAGCTGTGGGAGGAAGAGGGGACTGTTCAGAGCAGCAAAACCCCTCATCCCCTGAGCTCACCCGTAACAGAGGACAAATGAGGAAACGTGAGAGACTTTCATTTACAATGAGCTACAGGACACCAACACAAACAGCTCATAGACACACCTGAAATACCTTCTGGGAGGAGGTGGAAGAGGTACAGAGGGTGCAAAGAATGAGAAAGAAGCAAGCTGCATGCCATGAAAGCCAACAGATGTGCCTTTTCTACTGGGTTCCTGGTGCTGCTGGGGTCGATGTACCTCATGGTGGCAAAGCGGGCCAGACCCTCCTTGTAGATAAAAATCCTCAGTGGGTCACAAGAGGTGACCAGCACATAAAAACGAAGGTCAAATTTGAAGCCATCAATGAGGAAAGGCTGTGTGAACACAAGGCAGGAGGGACATGAGAAAAGCAAAGGCTGCGAGGCGGCTGCTGGCTGCCCTGCACGAGGCTGGCTGCTCTGTCTCACTGCTTGTGCCGCTCCCCGGCCCCTCAGCAGCGAGGAGAAAGGCAAGCTTTCGCCAGGCCTTTGCTGAGCTGCGGCCACCTCTGTGCCCCTGGCAGGTCCAGGAAGGTGCAGGGAGAGGACACAAGGAGGATGTGGGATGCTGGAGGAGCTGCGAGGTTGCACACCCCCAGCTCTAGTTTGAGATTGTCCCTGTTACCTTAGAGATGTACTGCTGACAGATCATACGCTTGTCGTGTTTGATCTCCTTTGGGTTACGTGTTATGAAGATGCCTTTTCCCTGGCAGCCACTGGGAGGCTTGAGCACGCACTGCTTTGCTGGAGGCTGGATGTGACCTCCTGGGAGCAAGGGCAGGCTGAGTGTCAGTGCCTGGTGGGTGTTGTGACCCTTGAGCTCATCACACCTAAACTCCACCTGGGAGGAACGAAAGCAGCAGCAGCTCAGTTCCACAGGCCTTGGCACGAGGCGGGAAGGAAAAGTTGTCTCTGGTCACCCACAGGTGCTCGCTAAAGCCTGGCCCTGCGCCTTCCCCTGAATGCAAACCACAGTCAGCACCCTCCACTCAAATGCTCTGAGGGGGCACAGCAGCTTCCCGCCTCATCTGCCTGCAGCACTGGGCTGAGCTGGAGCAGGCTTTGTGGATAGAAGTGCCAGGCTCAGCGAGGAAGGCTCTGACCCAGCCACAGATAAACATTCACTCTGAAAAAATATCCCCTGGAGTTTAGGCAGAGCTTGGGCACATGCACTGCCTTTGCCTCAGGATGCCTGTGGTGGGCTCATCCCCACCCCTGTTGCATCCTGGTGCAAGACAGAAGGCAAGACATGTGGGGAGAGCCATTGTTTGCAGCCCAGACTTCACCAAGAGCCTTTGGTTGCCCAGGCTTCCCTTCAGTCCCCCAACATCCCAGAACTGGAACAAAACCCACAGACCCAGACACCACGTGGGATCTCGTTGAACTGGGCCGCGCCAGGGCTGCTCGATGCCTGCGCGTCATTGCTCATGCCCCGCCCACGAATGGCTCTCCTGTGCCGGCCTCGCAGGGTCGGCCTTCCCTTACCTGGCCTTTGGGCTTGATGGTGCTGAATCCCTGGGTGTCGGCTGGTCCCTTGGCTGTAGGGAGCAGCTGAGAGAGCTGATCCATGATTTCCCAACGTTGGATAAGGTTCTCCCGCTGCAGAAGAGCCTCCCTTCTTTCCTTCTCCTCCTTTTCCACACTGTCCTGGGGCTGCACAGAGTTGTACTGCATGGGCTGGACCTTCGGAAAGACAGAGCCAAGTTGCAGCACACTTGAAGCCCTAGTGATGCCCGAGAGACACCAAGCCACAGGCTGCTCCCAACTGGAATATAATAGTTATGGATTTAAAAGATTGTTTCTTTACTATACCCTTGGCCCCTCACATTACTGGTGTTCCTCATTCCCCGACGGGACAAGCAGTTGTTGAACGTGCTCCTGGCACGCTGAAGCGTCAGCTTCAAATACAACAGGGGGGATGTTGGGAGAACTGCCACAGGCACGGCTGGACAAAGCTCTTTATGTTCTTAACTTTTTATCTTGCAGAGATGATTCTGGTGTTCCTCCAATTTTTCTTCACTTCTCCTTTTTTCTAAATCGACTCTGCAAAAAGGAATTAGGGTGCAAATAAAAGACCCAGTCACAGGGCAATGGTCTGGTGCGCACGAGCTCTTGACCTGGGGAAGGGGCTATGCTTGTGTCTCTACAGATCGTGGACCACAATGGGTGCCTGCATGAAATGTGAAGCCAGTGTTACCTGAATAGAGGAAAGAGAATTGCTGCCAGCTTGTTTCTTCTGGGAGCTGCTGCTTCAAAGGGTTGGACTCAATTAAATAAGGTAGCCTGTTGGTTGGCAAAGCAATCAAATGCAACAACCAAGGTATTAAGTGCCCTGGCTACAGACGCGGATTCTGGAAGACATACCACCTTGCAGCAATTGACTTTCTCTTACTGGCTCACGGGCATGGATGTCAAGATTTTGCTGGCATGTGCTGCATGAACCTGTCTGACCACTCTCAGTCGACTCATGCGAGCATTCAAAAAAATAAGAGCTCAAACACAAAAGATACAAAAAGAAAAGGGATTCATTGGACTGGACAGCTTGTTCAGTGAGTGGGGAATTTCAGGATGGGTGCTGTCAATGGTCCAAACGGGATTATTGGCTTTGATGATTGTAGTAGTTGTCTTACTCCTACTGGAGTGTTTGTTGAGCTTTCTGCAAAGGGCCCTGCAGAAATCTCTACAGGCCTTTTTTGTGACAGAAATACAAAAAGGGGGAATTGTCGGGGATGCAGCAGGTCTGTCAGCAACCCGGCCCTCATGACCAAAAAATTGACCTGGACAACACTGTTGCTTCCCCCTGAGATAGAGAAATCGCTCACTTTGTAACAAGCTCAGGGAACAGGGTGAAAGTGAGGAGCAGGTGCAGGCTGGCTGGAGCCAAGCAGAAGGTGGAAAAAAGATGACCAATGGCAAAAGTGTAAAACGACCCTTTAGTCTATAGAGTTCTTATGTGTTGTCTGGTTAATACTATAAAGAGTCTGTGCAGTTGCAATAAAGTGGCTGGAGCATATTAAACTGCACTGATCACTGAATGGTGGGTCGTGTCCGTCCCTACAACAACATATGGCCTGGCTCCTCTCATCACGTACGGGCAAGCAGTGCTCGAAGCGTGGCTGAATGTGAAGAATTGATCCACGGCATTGCCTTGCCAAAATGGTAATGAAAACGTGTTGGCAGTGTGCATTCCAGCACTCAGAAAAGCACTGCCCCAGGCAGCTGCTGCCATTCTGGCACAAGCTCTGCTGCCCAGGAAGCTCCCGTAGCGCAGGGGTTTGCAGATGGCAACATGACGTCCCATCCCACAGTGCAGCCGGCTGTGGCCTGGAGAGTCTGGACCCTCTAAAGCAGGGGTTTGGCCTTCAGAACAGGACTTTAGGTGCTGACAGTGGAGCTCTAGGAATGAAAATGTGGCTTTCCACCCTGAAACTGGGTTTGGTGCCCTCAAGCGATGTGTTGCTGCCTAAAAGTGGGCCTTTGGAGGCTGAAAACAGGGCTTTGAGCAGGAAACAAATGAGGCCTTTATCCCTGTGTGAGGAGTTTGGATGCTAAAACAAGACTTTGGGCACCCACAGCTCTGTGATGAATCTTCTAAACTGGGCTATGGTTCCTAAAAGCAACACTCTGGAGCCAGAGAAGGAGGCTCTGTACTCTCACGTGGAGGTGGTGGGTGGGCCTTCAAAAGCAGGCTCGAGGCCTTCAAAGGGATGGTCTGGGCTCCTAAGGAGGGGAGACCTGACACCTTAAAAGTGCAGCTTGGAACTTTTCCATGATGCCTGGGACCCCTAAAATGAGGCTTTTAGACCTCAAGGAGAGAGAGACCTGGGCAGACCAGAGAGCTGGGCAATCACCAGCCGTGCGGCCATGGGAGCAGGTCCAAGGCTGGTCCTTTCTGGGTGACGAGGGCAGAGAGCAGCCCTTGAGAGAGGCCTGCAGAAGGGCCCTGGGTGACAGCCTGCATCCCTCTGGGGTGGTTTGACAGGCAAGAAGGGCCTGTGGCCAACCAAACAGGGGACACAACTCCACGTGCAGCCAAGTGCCAACAGCACAGCCAGCGCTGAACGGCACCCTGCAGCACCCAGCACCGTAGCCATGGCAGAGCCTCGGCAGCCTCCTGTCTCCACAGGCACCTGGCTGCAGCTTCAGGAGCCTGGTCCCACACCACCAGCTGCACCTCACAGCTGGATGGAGGGACAACCGATCCCAGCTCCTCTGAGAGCCAAGGCAACTGCAGCAGCCATTGTCACTTGTACCTTGAAAAGCTGCCCGGCCTCAATGCCCATCCAGTACAGTCAGAGACATTTTGCAGGACTGGCCCAGCACCATCCAGCCCTGAATCCCATCGCTCCATACTCCCACAAGGGCCTGAGGCATCCCAAACAGCAGACAGGTTTTGGATGTAACAACAGACTCCTGAGCAACAGCTGCAGGCTTCAACATTTATTTCCATATCAGAGCTCAGCAATAAATGCAGATCAGAGCAAAACTGTCTGGCTCATGATGGCAGAAACCCAGGAGTTCCCCAGCTCTTGGCCAAACAGCATCTTCGGGCACGTAGGGACATGAATTCCCACAGGGTCAGCAGTCGGGACCCTGGGCATGGTATCTGCCAATGTGCAGGGCATGAGACCTGCCTCCTAAATAGGGAGCCTGAACCTGAGCGTTTGGGCCACAAAAAGGTGGGTTTGGACACTCAAGATGCAGTTGAGCCTCTAAAAATGACATGCTGGGCAATCAACGTGGCATTATAGAGCTAGAAAATGAGGATTGGGACACCAAGAAAGCCTCTCTGGAGTTTGAAAATGAGACTTTGCCACTAAAACTGAGCCTTTAGTTAGCAAAAAGGCGGCAGCTTTGGAGCCTTTGCTGCTGCAATGCACCCACGCCACAGCAGCTCCCAAGAGAAGCCCCAAAGTGCAGGACAAGCATTCCCAATGCCAGTGCCGCCCGGCCTCTCTGCAGTGCTTCAGGACCTGACTGCACCAGGAGACACAGCAGTGGCATTTAAGAGAGCTGTTCCTGGCTTTGCTGGCCAACCCAGTGCTGGGCAGAGCCAGCCATGGTGCCCAGTAAAAGGTCCATGAGACGAGCAGCAGGATGGGGAAGCCTCAGCCTCCGTCCCCTCAGGAGCACTGGCATGCTGGGGCGGTGCTTTGGTGGTTTCCTCAATGACTGTGACCATGGTGATTTTCTGAAGTGGTTTAGCCGCTGGCATTTCCCACCCTGGGCAAGGAGCTTGCCGAGGAGCTGTGTGTCTGACGCCTCATTCCCTGGCTTTGCAGGGATCGTGGCTACCTGGGAGGCCGTGTCTGTAACTGGACACATAATTGCCCTGCTGGAAACTAATCTGGTCGCTCAGCAGGCAGTCAAGGGCACCGCTTTACAGCCCTGCTTCCCATTCTGCCCGCTGGTTTCCATGTCCTCCGGCTTTCCTCGGCTCTGGGGGAGGATCCCTGCTGTCCCTTTGCTGACTGTCTTTTGGTTTTTTTTGAATGTGGCCCAAGAGGACATTTTACCCCACGTTCTAATTCATACAGATGCCACCACTGACTGCAATAGTTAATCAGGGTCTTTACGTCTTCTCTTCCTCCTGACCCTACAATCTCTTTCCAGTGGGCCAAAATGCACCCCAGGGGGCTCTTTTTCAATATCCCTCCCCCCTGTTTTTACCCACCTTGGGCGAGTGATAAAGGAGTGTTTTCCCTGCAATGGATGTACCTAAACTGAATGTAAATTCACATAAGTTCAAATAAAATGCCTTTATAAACCTGTATAAACCTGTATAAATGGGCAAAGACTTATTCTTGCACCTGATTGAGAGATTCAAAGTTCTCTGAAGTCCTCCTCCCATATATTACTGGTTTTTTACACTCTTTAGATATCCACAAATCAGTTGCTTCAGCTGACATGAGCTAGAAATGTTCTCCCACTCAGACCAGTTGTCAACAATCAGTCAGGTATTTATTACACCCAGTCACACATATACATAAGAATTCTGAGAAGGGGCTGGGTTATTCAAAGCAGTGCTGAGAAATCATCACCATCAGCCTCCTCCCTCTGGGGCAGGCACGCTGCTATGTGGTGGTGGTCTTTTGGGGTCTTCTGGAGAAAGGCTCACAGTCTTCCTTGCAGTCTGCAGATTGCTGAGTTATAGCCACAGGGTCAGTTTAAAATTCTCCCTCCTTGAATAATTGCCCTGTTCGTTTCCCTGTCGTGTTCAATCTCCTTTGGGTTTCGTGTTATGAAGATGCCTTTTCCCTGGCAGCCACTGTGAGGCTGCAGATGAACATTCCATTTTTCCTCTTCTTTCTGTACACCTGGAAATCTCCACAGCTGTGGGAGGAAGCGGGGGCTGTTAAGACCTTCCACCCAAAAGCCGATTCACACTCCTCCCACACTGAACCCCCTCATCTACAGCATGAGGAACCAGGAGCTCAAGGATGCCTTGAGCAGCCCCCTGCCTGGCAAGGCTATGAATTCCTGGGCGGGGGGGAGGTGTGGGGGCTGGCCGTGCTGCACTAGGACCCTGTCTGGGCTCAGCCGCAGCCGCCATCCCCAGCCAGGAGCTTTGGGTGGTCAGTGAGTACCTGAGGGGAAACAGGCTGAACCGGGGGGCCCTTGGCCACCTTCCCTACCGATCAGGCTGGCACAGTGCAAGGGACTCCTGTTCCCCACACGGGTGGCAGAGGAGGTGGGGAGCTCCTAAACTTCAGTGTTGCTGGTGATGTCGTTGTCTGAGACTGTGCTGGCTGGGGATCCCGGGGGACATCTGCCCGTGTGTGAGGACACACTATGGGCTTCACCTGAAAGAGCACAGGCATTTGTTGGGGGGACAGGCAGAACCTGACAGCTCTCATGCTCACCCCCTTGAATCTCCTCAATGGGGTTGCTCAGGGCCAGCAGCAGGGAGCGTGGTACTCACAGTCTGCAGCCTTGACTCCCCAGCCAGGGAGCCGCTGGCCTCTCGCCTGCTGCAATTTGCTGCGCTCATGACAGGGGATGTGATGTCCCTGAATGGAGAGGGAGCCTGTGGCAGCAGGATCCAAGCCCGGTGTGGCTGGCAGCTCAGCGTTGGCTCTGGGCTTGAGCATGCACTGCTTTGCTGGAGGCTGGATGTGACCTCCTGGGAGCAAGGGCAGGCTGAGTGTCAGAACCTGGTGGGTGCTGTGACCCCTGAGCTCATCACACATAAACTCCACCTGGGAGGAGAGAAAGCAGCAGCAGCTCAGTTCCACAGGCCTTGGCACGAGGCGGGAAGGAAAAGTCGTCTCTGGTCATCCACAGGTGCTCGCTAAAGCCTGGCCCTGCACCTTCCCCTGGGTGCAGACCACAGTCAGCACCCTCCACTCAAATGCTCTGAGGGGGCACAGCAGCTGCCCGCCTCCAGGTGCTGCCTGGGTGAGGGGCAAGGGCCTGGCAAGCTTCTTTCCCTGTCTGATACCAACCCAGCTCCCTGCAAGCGCTGCCAGCCCCAGCCCCACCCCCAGCCATACCCCACACTTTCTGATGAAGTCGGACAGCCGCTCAGACCCCACAGCCCACAGGACTGGGGGTGTGGAGAAGCTGTTGGTATTCGGGGAGCTCTTACAGGTCAAGGAGACCTTGGGTTCAGGGTACTCACTGCTCTTGGAGAGGGTGTTAGGGAAATGGACAGGGACACCCTCCAGTCCTGCTTAGCGTACAGCAGCTTGCCTGGCTACTTGACTTCACAGCACAATGGTTTTGGGACGCATGTGACCCTTCTGAAGCAGATCAGCTCTGTTCAGCCCACTGCCCCTTGCTGTGCAGCCTCCCCCAGTCCAGCCAAGTCTCGCAGCTCTCCACTGCTTCCAGAGTTGCTTCAGCCCAGCAGGAGATTCCCCCCTCACCTCCAGCAGCCACAGCTTCAACTCTCTGTCCAGTAAAATGTCGAAGCCCAGGATCTCAAAGCAGGCACTGCCAGTCACGTGCTGGGGAAAGCAACTGTGGTACTGGTGCTTCACAATGGGCTGAGCGGAGATCAGCATCTTGATAACAAGATCTTCAATATCTTCCCAGAGCTTGGCCGTTCTGAAGTTGTTTTCTCTCATCCAGGCAAACAGGGTGGACAGTTTCCTGTGTGCAGGAAGACAGAAGACACTAAGAGCTGCCCTGTGATACCACATTCGCCCTGAGAAAGGCCCTGGCAAACAGGGCTCCCAAAGGCAGCCTTCCTGCAGGTCATGCCCCAGGCATTGCAGCATCCACACCAGACCGTACCTCTTGCTGCCCTTCACATCATCCCAGACAAAGTTTTCACTGCGTCTGTTGATGGCATAATTGGTGAAATGCATGCAGGTGTCATCCTGAGAGAGGAAACGTGACAGGCTTTCATTTACAATGAGCTACAGGACACCAACACAAACAGCTCATAGACACACCTGAAATACCTTCTGGGAGGAGGTGGAAAAGGTACAGAGGGTGAAAAGAATGAGAAAGAATCAAGCTGCATGCCATGAAAGCCACCAGACGTGCCTTTTCTACTGGGTTCCTGGTACTGCTGGGGTCGACGTACCTCATGGTGGCAAAGCGGGCCAGACCCTCCTTGTAGATAAAAATCCTCAGTGGGTCACAAGAGGTGACCAGCACATAAAAACAAAGGTCAAATTTGAAGCCATCAATGAGGAAAGGCTGTGAGAAAAAAAGGCAGGAGGGACATGAGAAAAGCATGCTGGCTGCCCTGCACGAGGCTGGCTGCTCTGTCTCACTGCTTGTGCCGCTCCCCGGCACCTCAGCAGCGAGGAGAAAGGCAAGCTTTCGCCAGGCCTTTGCTGAGCTGCGGCCACCTCTGTGCCCCTGGCAGGTCCAGGAAGGTGCAGGGAGAGGACACAAGGAGGATGTGGGGTGCTGGAGGAGCTGCGAGGTTGCACATCCCCAGCTCTAGTTTGAGATCATCCCCCTTACCTTAGAGACGTACTGCTGACAGATCATACGCTTGTCGTGTTTGATCTCTTTTGGGTTACGTGTTATGAAGATGCCTTTTCCCTGGCAGCCACTGGGAGGCTTGCAGATGAACGTTCCGGTTTTCCTCTTGTCTCTGTAGGCCTGGAAATCTCCATAGCTGTGGGAGGAAGCGGGGCCTGTTCAGAGCTGCAAAAAACCCCCATCCCCTGAGCTCACCCGTAACAGAGGGCAAGTTTTCCTGGCCCCAGGAAACAGCCCCAAGAACAGTCAGAGGCCTGCAAAGAGATGCTCTTGCAGCGAAGATGCTTTTGTTCAGGAATAGGGAAAATACTGCTGAGCGTGAGGAGGGTGTGGCCATGGAGCAGGCGAGGGGAGCTTTGATTCTAGGTTTTCAGGCAATGGCCAGACTAAAATCTACCTAGGAATGGGCATCTTGGCCCCTTGCCACGACACCGGGTGCTCCTGGGCCACATTCAGCCGCGCTGCAAGCACTGCTCGCCCGTACGTGAGGAGAGAAGCCAGGCCGTGCACCCCAAAGCTTCAGGACCTTGGTGGGAGTTTCCATCCCACTGTGCCCAGAATTCTGCTCAGCGGAGTGACCCGCGCTCTCCCACCACCCTCTGGCCTCAGCGTGCTCTGCTGAGGCGCTGGCAGAGACACAGGGGCCATCGCCATCGGTGGGGTGTATCCGCCTCGTGCCCCTGTCCCGTGCCCTTCCCGGGCAAGCAATGGGCACTGCCCCAGCCCCCGGGAGACGAGAGCCTGCCACGCCGCCCCGCCACTGCCGCCTCTCCTGCTCGCTCCCAGCTGCAGAGAGACCTTCCAGCCAAAAGCCGATTCACACTCCTCCCTTGCCCACTGCCCTTTGGCATTCCGGGTGGGTGCCCCTCCCCAGCTTTAGCCCCTCTGCAGTCTGCCTGCAAGGCACAGGGCCTGAAGCCAGAGACGAGTGCCGACACACCGCTCAGTCACAGGGAGGGATCCCAAGTGTGACAGACCCCCCCCAGCCCACCACAGAGAGGTTCCCGCTGCCTCATTTCCTATCCCTGCTCTCAGCTGCTTTAATGCCCATCACTCACTCAGCTGGCAGGCACCAAGTGCGGGGGAATATCTTGTACTCCTCGGGGAAGAGCTTGAGCACGCGGTTCAGGTTGCGCGCTAACAAGTCCTTCCGGCAGATCTCCATCATGCCTGGGAAGTGGTCGATTTTCTGAAAGAGGAGTAGAGGGAAAAGAGAGTCAGCAAAGGGACAGCAGGGATCCTCCTGCAGAGCTGAGGAAAGCCGGCGCACACGGAAACCAGCAGGCAGAATGGGAAGCTGGGCTCTGAAGCAGTGACCTTGACCGCCTGCTAAGGGATTATTCTCCAGCAGCTTCAGCTGAACTTCAGCAGCAGGACTGATCTGCTCCTTCCCTCTAAGCCCGGATTCCTGCCCTCCCCAGCAGATCACAGGGAACGACATGGAAGTGGAAGCACCGTTCATTAAAAACTAAGGGCTCCTGCAGATCTCAGAGAAGAGCACAGCAAAGCCCCAGCTCCCTTGCATCCCTCCTTGCTAACAAACTTTTCCCACCCCCCATGATTAATAGCAACAGTATGTTCATACCCTCAAAATGTGGGAGTGGGTTCAAATGAGTCCCCACTCCTGGATCAGCATTTCTCTATTCAGACTGTATCCTGTGCAGGACCAGTGAAAAAACAGGCAACAGTGGGTAAAGCAAAACTGCATCAAAGTTAAAGGACTGTCAGTTAGCAGATGCAAAGTACCTGCTGCAACTCCAAAAGTCAAACCCACCATGCAATGAAACTGCTTTTCACACTGCAGAAGCTGCATCTGAATCAAGTTCCCAGAGCTGCAGTGACACATGTGCTGTGCTAACAGCATCCTTTAACGGCGCTACGAATCCCTGAGGCAGAAGGTCACAGCACAAACATCCCACTCTCAAGGGACCTTTTTTCCCCAACACAAACACAAAAATAAAGTAACATCAGCCAGGAACCAAAACACTACAAGCAAGAACAGATAAAGACTAAAAATCAATGGGGACCCTATAATATTTGGTTATCCAGCATGCAACAAGATATTCAGGTGATGTTTCTGTAATGTCTTTTCTCCTTTACAACCTACTGAGAGATGAGGCTTGGAGGTACATTATTAAATGCTGAAGGTAAAACTGAATGAATGAGAAACACACAAGCTGCAAAAAATCAAGGCTGACAATGTGAGATTACTTTTTCTAAAATCAGGCAATAAGAAGAGGAACCAGCATCGACACCGTTTCTCTGCAGTTCTACTTGCAAACAAAACCCCAGCCTTTTCTCAGTAACATCACCTTTACATGTCTTATGCCTTTTACTCTATTAAGAGAAACTGAGAAATAACATGGAACAATGGTTTCTGTTGTTGGCAGCTAAAAGTGGAAGTGAATTGAAAGGTATGGGGCAGCAGCTCCCAGGAATCCATAGGTAATGGGAAGTTTCTATCTAACTAACCAAGAGTGGCTGTGTGGAAAGTGCTAAGAAATGTTGCTTTTGCAAAATGAAAAATGTTACAAAATCAACAGGCACATAACTGAAACCTCTGTGCCTGTCAGTCAGTCCTTACTCAGACTTAAGGAAAGACCTGAGGGATTTAAACTAGAAAAGGCAGGGGGAATTTCAGGCCGAACCACTCGCATGATCCCCACCTTAGAATGGCCTGACCAGCACACTGACCCACATGTTCTGTTCACCGCTGGCCCCAGGCACAGACCTGTGCATTTCACCATTAATATAGGAACTCAAATAAGTGTTATCAGCCAAAAGTTTAGGACTGACTGCTACCCAGGCAAAAATAAATATAATAGGAGTAACTGGAGCCCCTGAAAACAGACTAATTAGTACTGTGTGTGTTTGCTCTCCAGGGGAAAACCCAATATCTAAGATCAAGGTTGTCAGTGGTCCATACGGAAATAATATACTAAGATTTGATGTCCCAGCAAAGTCTGGAAACTACCTAATGGAACACTGTGGAGCTTTGGATCCCTGCTGTGTGAGGTTCCTGTGCTTGGGGAAGCTGTTGAGTCACCTCCTTCCAGAATAATCAATATCCTTTACCATCTGCTGCTAAGCAGGGGATCACAGAAGGGATCAAAGACAACAGTGACCCGATGCCACTCAGCCGCTGGTGCTGGCTCTGCTGAACCAGTCGGCCAAATGCAAGCTGAATAGGACGATTCCTCTTCGAGAGGAGGACAAAATAAACATCAATCTGTGTTCACTTGGGAGGGAGCACAATATACCTTCAACTTCCCCAAGGATGCAAACGCTCCTCTGCCATTGCCCGTAGTGCACTGGTAAGAACATTGAAGAAAAATGATCTCCTAAAAGGTGAATGACACCAGATTTCTACCCAATTCACTGTCGAGCATATGTATGTTCCTGCAGTTCTCTTCTCTTTTAATCACAGGACTGCTCCAGTAAGAAAAAGAAAAGGGACAGCTGAGAAGACACAGGGTGCAGACCTCATGGGTATAAGTCTGAAATATGAACCATACCTGGAGGAAATTGAAGAAATACTGAAACCTGAAGCACAGACTGGGAGTTTTGGTTTTCTGGTCTTAGTTTTGTCTGTCTGTCTGTTCATTTCAATAGGAGTGATTGTTTGTAACTCAAATTTTAATAAGAAGTGCTACATCATGGCTGTAGTTGTAAAAAGTCCAGTATATGGAATATACAGCATCGAGCTTTTGAACAACATGTCGATGGTTCTGCAATTATAAATCACACTGAACCAGACAGTCTGATCTATAAAATGATACGAGATTTTGCTCATATGCTTAACTTTTCTCATGTGATTACCTGTTTGCCTTTACCACATACCCCTGCTCAAGGGATCCCTGTAAAAGCTCTCCCTGTGGATATGGGTAAAAATTTAGACTGGCTTTGGAACCAGAATAAGTCAATTCTTTGGGGAGACTTTGAATGGAGGTGGCCATTTAATAATACATTAAATTGAACCTCCATTTGAAGCCTAAATTGTTCTCATGTTCCCTTTGTTGGGACAATAAGACTTTGGGATGCAGAGGTAAACAACCCTGATCCAGACACTCATGGGCAGATAGATGAAATGGGAATAAGCCATACAGGGGAAAGCGATTGGTCCTGAGGTATGTGGAACCAGTAAGTTCATGTCCATGGTTCAATGTAATGCAAGGGCCACCTGGCATTCAGAGAGGATAAGGTTTATAGAGAGAAAGAGATCAGGGCCAAAAGGATCATATTGGGAACCTCCTTTGATGACAGGATATATTTAGACTCAAGGAATATATATAGACTGAACTGGAGTTCTCGAGGGGTTCCTGATGAATTTAAGGCTAGGAATCAGATTGCTGCAGGTTTTGAATCATTCTTTTTTTGGTGGGTCACAGTAAATAAAAATGTAGATTGGATCAATTATATCTGTTATAATCAACAGAGATTCATAAATCATACGAGGGATGCTGTTAAAGGAACAGCAGAACAATTGGATGCCAATAGCAGAATGACATGGGACAATCGGATGGTCCTAGGTATGATGTTAGCAGAGAAAGGAGGAGTATGTGTCATCTTAGGGGGACAGTGTTGCACATTTATACCAAATACTGCTGCTCCTGATGGAACGATTACCAGAGCCTTACAAGGCCTTACCACTTTGGCTGATGAACTAGCAGAAAATACAGGAATAGCTACTTCTCTTCCTGGGTGCTTGGAATCCTGGTTTGGAAAATGGAAGGGAATGGTGATACCAGTTTTCACTTCCCTGATAGTGGTAACAGGAATTTTAGTGGCCATAGGGTGTTGTAGAATCCCTTGTGTTAGGGGTCTTATAAAGAGATTAACAGAAACTGCAATAACTAAGAAGATGCCCCTGGGAACACTGCCTTATAATATGCTTCTCCCAGAGGAATAAGAAACAGATAATTGAGAATCTCAGGAAAAAGAATGTGAAGCAATGCTGGCCAGGTTAGAAGCTTCATATGAAACAGGACTTTGAAAATAGGCAAAAGACAACAGTGAGTATAAAGAAAAGAAGGGGGAATTGTGGAAAGTGGTAAGAAATGTTGCTTTTGCAAACTGAAAAATGTTATTGTATTCTTTACTGACAAAATGCTGCCTCAGAGATCCTGTGTAGGGAATTTAGGATAGCACATAAAATAAGGGGGAATACTGTTCTCAAATAAGGGTTCAATTTGAGTACATAGCTCTGCTAAAAGATACAGATGACCCTGGACAATGAGATAAGGGGTTAAATCCTGACTGAGGACATGGGCTGGAACTTAAGCAAATCAGGCCCAACTGAACAGGCTTTGACCATGTTGATTGACAATGGGGCACAAATTACCACATCAAGGAAAAACAGGCAAAACAATGTGGGACAATGGTAGGGGAGTCAGCACACAGAACTATGCAGCTTGTCACCAGCAGTAACACCATGTCCCTGTCTGCCTTGGCACTGCCACTCAGACATCACCATTACTGAGAAGCACTGGCTGGGAGAAGCACCCTAAAATCTGCAAGTGCTCCTCAGACATCGATGCAGTTCCTCCAGTGTTGCTAATGACCTTATAAGCAGGAGGGGATTCAACTTTTTAAAAGAGCAGATAATGGCAGGACAAGGGGGAATGGACTAAGGCTAAAGGAGGGAAGGTTTAGATTAGATATTAGGGGGAAGTATTTTACAGAAAGAGTGGTGAGGTGCTGGAACAGGCTGCTCAGAGAAGTAGTAGATTCCCCATCCCTGGAGGAGTTCAAGGCCAGGTTGGATGGGGACCTAGGGCAGATCCAGGCCTGGAGGTTGGTGTCCCTGCCTGTGGCAGGGGGTTGGAGCTCTGTGATCCTTGGGGTCCCTCCCAACCCAGACCAGTCTAGGATTCTATGATTCTATGTGAGCATTTGTGAAGAGAGCCCTGCCTCTGAATTATTAGTCCATGCTGTATTTTTCAGGGGCCATGGAGATACTGAAGCCCTTCTACTGTACAAAAAGGCTGCACCCAGGTAAGCAGAAAACTCTCAGAATCAGCCAGGTTTTGGAGACTCTGAGTCCAGCAAACTGACTGCAAGTCTTCGAAGGCATCGCACAGAAGCTGAGATTTGGGAAGTTCCTAAGCTCTAGAGCCACTACACCCATTTGAATCCATCTGCTTTTCAATACTGGGAACATACCAAGGTACACATTGACATCAATCACATTGGGTGCTGGACTGGAGTAGAAAGAATAGGGCACAGCAACAAGGAATTCTTTTTCTAACCGCTGAGACTACATCTCTGTGGAGGTTCTTTTCTCCCAACTGCTTGCTGCTCCTTTAAAAACGACTCATGACTAGGACAAAAAGGCTTTAGAGCTATCCCTGAGTGAAGACGTTTACCTCTCTGGCCTGACTGAGGAATCAGACAATGGCAAAACAGCAGCTGTTGCTCACAGCATTGACTTTTGCCTCAAACCATGAGCCTTCTCCACACATTTGCCAGCTGAGATGTGGCTAACATTGAACAGCGTCTTATGCTGCAGCCAGGGGAATTCATAGAATCATACAATCATAGAATTGTAGGGGTTGGAAGGGACCTCAAGAGATCATCGGGTCCAACCCCCTGCCAAAGCAGCTCCCTAGGAAATATCACTCAGATAGGTGTCCAGATGGGTCTTGAATATCTCCAGAGATGGAGACTCCACCACCTCCCTGGGCAGCCTGTCCCAGGGCTCTGTCACCCTCACTGTGAAAAATTTCTTCCGCATATTGGTGCGGAACTTCCTATGCTCCAACTTGCAGCCATTGCCCCTATCCCCACAGATCACTGAAAATAGGCTGGCTGATTCCCCCTGCAACCCCTGCATCTATGATTCTATGATTCTATGATTCTATGATTCTATGATTCTATGATTCTATGATTCTATGATTCTATGATTCTATGATCAGCTCAGTTCTGCATGTTTCAAGGGACAGATGAGGCTCTAGAGAGCTCTGGGGTGGTGGGAACATTCAAGAAGAGGAAATGAGGGATAAACTCGCTAAGAAGCAGGACACAAAGCCCTGGGGAGCAAGCAACATGCATTTGACTCCGTACCTGTAGCAAGGAGATGCTCCCTCCACCTTAAGGAACGTGAAGGATCCACTTCTGCCTCCCAACCTGCAGCGCTTCCGATGTCTGTACTCGCAGCACGTGCTCAACCGGTCCACCCAAATCCCATTGAGGAGGAAGGTGACGCTGAATGGGAAACCACGGTGCCTCTTGGAGATGAACTGGGAGGTTTCTGCAAACACAGAGAGGAAAGGGTTCACAGAAACAGGTTATGCTGTGCTTTAAGCCTCTTGCCATCATCACATCCCATCCCCACCAAAGCAGCCAGACCTCTGAGGTCAGGTACTTTGGCTCTCGGCTCTATTAATCGGGTGGCAAAAGTCCACCTCCTCCCCACACCAGGTTGCCTTGCTAGACACACAGGTTCTCTCCTCCACAGTGCTGCTGACAGACTGCGATTTCACCTCTGTCACCAGCAGCACTGCGGGATAAACAGATGCCTTTCCCTAGGAAGACCATGGTAACACGTGCGTTGCTGCAGAGCAGGGACTGGGGGAATCCTCTGCCTTTCTGAGGCAGGAGAGACACAAAAAGTGCATTCATTCACCTTCCAGCTCTGAGAGAAGCTGAACACAATGACCATGTAACCACAGCAGGCACTTGAGGTTGTCTTTTCAAACAGACCTCGACCTGCTGAACTTGGAACAGGTTTTCTAACATGCAGAAGGGCACAGAAATATCTTGAGAGGAAAAACCTTTACAGGAGCCAAAACTGGCTGGAGGAACAGCGTGCCAGGTGACCTTTTCATACACTCCAAGTGTTTCAGACACCCCTCTGAAGTCCTGGCACCAGCTAGGGCCAGAGGTTTGGGCACGTTGACTAAAATCATAGAAAGGGAGGCTTTAAGCTAGAGTTCCTCTGGTGCAGTTTTTCAAGCCCCTTTTTTACCCCACAAGTGCTGCAGCAGATACAGACACAGGTGGCAGTTCTCTATTTTGGTAGCTACAAGCTGTCTGTCTTTGAGAAATGCCCTGAACCTGCACTCACACTATGTACAGGCACCTTCCAGCATCAGGCAAACGCTTACCCTTCTTAGAGGGGGCTCTGTGCCATCTGGTACGGCGAGGGGACGAAGTCGTCTCCCTCGGTGCATGACATTTCCCGCCGCCTTGACGCCCTTGTGTCCCTTTGTCAGGGGCAGATGTGGCACTGGTACTATAGGATTCCTCATGGTGGGGAGGTGACAGGAAGAGGCATCAGCCACAGCTCCCACAGAGATCCTATGGTTCAAGCCACTCCATTCCTCCTGCAGAAACAACACTTGGCAAGAAGGGAAATTGTGAAGACTGGAAAGGAAATACATTCTAAACACATCTGGTGTTTGTTCTTCCCCGACCGAATAAAGTACCTGAGCTCACTGATTGGGAGCTGTTTGGATATCAGACAAGTGAACTGAGGCATCGTTCATTTAATAGCAAAGTTCATTAGTGCCTGTTGTAGTTTTGTGTGGCTGGGTTCAGGTGGAGAAGGGGGGCTGTAGGAGGGGGCTGCAGCAAGAAGCAGCCAGAAGCTCTCTGCAGGCCCCACAGAGCAAACACCAGCCGGCTGACCAATGCTGAGCCCATCAGCCACGCTCACAGTGTCTCTGGGAATCACAGTGAGAAGGAAAATACCCCCAAATAGCTGCTTTGTACCCCCAGAGAAGAAGTGAGAAGATGTAAGTATCTGTGCAGGGACCAAGGGCAGTGAGGGGTGGGAAGGAGGCACTCCAGCTGCCAGGGAGAAAGATGCCCCTGCAGCCCCTGGAGAAACCCATGGTGGAGCGGGTGTCCCCCCACAGCCCATGGACAAGGCCCAGACCCCACCTGCAGCCCCTGGAGAGGCCCCACGCTGGAGCAGGGGGAGACAGACAAGAGCTGCTGTGACCCAGGCTGGAGCAAACCCCTGGCAGCACTTGCAGCCCATGGGGAGAGACAGAGACACAGAGATGAGCGAGGGAGAGAGAGATCCACGCTGGAGCAGGTTTGCTGACGGGGGGGGCTTGTGACCCAGTGGAGGACCAGGCTGGAGTAGTCTGGGCCTGATAAACATTCTGTGATTGATGACTGCACCCCATAGCAGTGACCCACACTGGATGGGAAGAGCTGAAACCCCATGGGCAAGGACTCACGTTGGAGAAGCTGGAGAACTGCAAACAAAAATAGAGAAAAGACATAGAGGAAGCGACAGGGAAATGGGGACAAAAATCCGAAACCAAAATAGATCAGCACCCCAAGGAAAGATAAGGAGAAAGGGGTGGGTAGGGAGAAGAGGAAAAAAGAAATAACCCAAGAAAAAGAAAAGAAGAAAGAGTCAGAGGAAGGGGCTGGATGAGGGGGGCGTGGAGGAAAGGAAGGAAACAAAAATCAGAATCAAGAGAAACAGAAAGATCAAGAGGAAGAGGTGGGCAGGTGAAGGGTGTAAAAAAAAAAAGACAAAAGGAACGACCAGGAGAGAAGGTGGATGAGGGGGGTCGATTGCTTATGGGTGGGTCAAACGGCTTTGTCGGGGCCCCTCGAGCAGCTCTGGGTGGCCAGGGCTCTTTGGTTGCACAGCGAGGAGAAGCTCTGTGTCGGGGAGCCTTGGGAGCCCCTCAAGCAGTCAGCCCGAGGACCTGGAGAGACCCCAGAGTTCCCCAACAGCTCCGGCCATCTGCTCAAGGGGCTCCCAAAAAGCCACAGGGATTAGTGGCTTCCTAGAAGTGACTCTTCCAGTAACTGAAGCGGGAGGAAGGGGCGGGCTGGGGGGAAGCGCAGAAACCCCAGGAAATAAAGAGCAGGAAGAAGGGGCAGGTGGGGGGGCAGCAGGGAAAAACCTAAAACCCAAACACAGCCAAGGAGAAGAGGCCAGAGCAGGCAGGGGGCTAGGGGGGGAAGGGGAAAGGAAAGAACAGGAGGAAAAGCTGAGTAAGAGAGAAGGGAAGAAAGAAAAGTGGAAAGGAGCAAGTGGAGGGGAGAGGTTTGGAGATAGGAGTAAGCTGTATTGCAGGGATGCAATAGAGACCTAAGGAAGGGAATGTAAAGTAGAACAGAATTGAGTACAAGCAGGATGTCAGAGTTAGTTAATTACTATTAGGAAGGAATAGGATTAATGATACGGTATTTATGGCTGTGTAATCACTGGTGTCTACTGAAATTCTTTACCACCCGCTGCTCAATACCCACCAGAAGAAAGTTTGGGAAAGTCTGTTGGTCTGGTAAAGAAATTGAAGGAGTTGGGTGTTTGCCTGGTCAGGAATCTGTGCTACTCCCTAACAAGAGAGACATTATGCTGGGGAACAGCTGCAATGAAGTCAGGTATCCCAACATCATTGTACAGTCCCAAGAATAAAGGATTAGAGAACAGAACCAGTCTCAAGTTTGAAAAGCCATAATCATCATGAGAAATTATACAGTTGCCTTGAAATTAGGAAACTCTGGTGTAAACTACAGAGCCCTACATTGGAATTTGTGTTTTGATCCATGCAAAGGAAAAGCCTCTTGTCAAATCACTATCATAGCATGTGGATGTCCACTCACTGTAATGCAGGGATTAAGAGGAAAATGTTCTGTTAAATCACTTGAAAATCACAGTAGACTTTGAAATTGGAAAATAATTTGCAAGGAAATAGAAAAGGGGGGAATTGAGATAGAGAACTTGGCATAAAATTAATCGATTTTTTATAAACTTAGACTTATTTTCATAAAAGGAGCTGCACAGTTGACCCACTGAAGCGGAACCACCTTGGAGATCAGGAGGTAACGGGTTCCCGTGCTCTAGTAGAAGAGCAGAATGTCTCTCAGGACTTCCTACCCTGCAGCTGAACTTCAACCTCCTTCATTTGCTGACAAAAGGATGAAGGGAAAATGTGCTCAATTCACAGGATTGTAACAAGTGTACCTGCCCCTGGCCCATTCCAGGACAGACACTTTCAAAGCTACTGCAGCACTACTGGGGTTTCAGAACAGATCTTTACTAACTAACCATCAGTGGTAGAAAATGGGGAGGAACTAAGGAGAACTTTTCCACAAATGGGCAGACCTATTTTTGCTCCCAGGTTGCATTAACCCAAGTAGGAGGTGACCTTGAAAATCCTCGTTAGCCAGAAAGTAGCAAAGCCCTTCCTTGTCTCTGAGACACTGGTAACACAGGGAACAGCAGGAAGACCATCTAAATCTCTATCTGCACAACCCCAGGATTTGTTTAGCAATCCCAATAATAAATCCTGGTTAAAGAACCTGCAAGGCTGCCAAGAGACAAAGGTGGGAACCAGCTGAGCTTTCACCTGCCCAAAGAAAGCTTTCTGCAGAAACTTCAGGAAAACCCTTTCCTGCATTTTTTCTTTCCCTGACATCACAGGTTATCAGCTCCAAATGTTTTCCCTGTTCACTTCAGTGAGGTCACATTCTGTGTGCACTTCAAGACAGAAGAACATGACAGGAATCACATTTCTTAAAAATTAAAGAAACCCCCAAACACACCCACACCACACCCACACATCCCCAATGAAATTACACACAATTTAAGCTTTTAGCAGAAGAATGTAACACCTGGTTTTTGCAAAGAGGGGGAAGGACATGGAATTGGAAGCACCGTTCATTAGAAACTAAGGGCTCCTGCAGATCTCAGAGAAGAGCACAGCAAAGCCCCAGCTCCCTTGCATCCTTCCGTGCTAACAAACTTTCCCCCACCCCCATGCTTAACAGCAACAGTATGTTCATACCCTCAAAATGTGGGAGTGGGTTCAAATAAGTCCCCACTCCTCTCCGTGCATCCAGAGGAGGCTGTGGCACTCTAAGGCCTCGGAGGAGAAACCTCCCAAGCCATTGGCATCCTGCAAGGAAGCGCCAGGGCTTGTCTCTGGGCACGAGGAGACTTGAGGCGCTGGGTGCTCTGGGTCCTGTGCATTGAGGTCCATCCCCATCGAGCCCACTGCCCGGGCTTTTCCTGCTACAGGGTGCAGTGGGTGGTGGGTGGGCAGGAACCCCTGCAGCTCCTGTTTCAATTAGGACACCCAAGAGAACTCCAGGCTGGAGCTGCTGAGCATGTTAACCCCGTACTCGGCCTGCCCCTGCAGCCTCAGCTGCTCCAAGCTGCCCGCTGGCCTGCGAGGAAAGCTTCTGACAGTGTGCGGGGTGGCAGGAACGCCTCGAGCAGGGGCTTCTAAAGGAATTCTGTTATCATTGGGTTAGCTGGGGGAAAAGGCTGAGGGGCAGGGCGAGAGCCTGGGCAGCAGGGGAGAGAGCTGGAAGTGCTTCCCCAGCCCTCTCTTGGGGTAGGTGGAGCACATATCGCGTTGTTTCCCTGCATGCATGTGAAAGGATGTATCAGACGGGGAAAGAAGCTTGCCAGACCCTTGTCCCTCACCCAGGCAGCACCTGGAGCCTCCTCTCCCATCTCCCTGCCTCTGCTTTCTCCCGGTTCGCAGACGTGAGGAGCTGGAGAGCAACCAGGCTGCCTGGCTGGCCCAGGCAGAGCAGTACGAGAAGTCGCACCTGGGCAGTTTCCGGTGCATTTACCTGGCGTGTGGGACAGAGAAGTACGAGCCGTTCTTCAAGCAGAGCATCTCCCTCTTCCGGGAAACGGCCGCATCCACAGCAAGGGAGGAGTGTGCCAGGTACGCTGCCCCTGTGGAGAACCCACTCCTCACAGGGCTGGCACAGAGACCCCTGGCTTCTGAGCCCTTCTTGGGAGCAGCTCTGTTGCTCAACAGATGCTCGTAAGCTGGTGAGCGCTGGAAGGGAAGGAGTCTGCAGGAGTGCGTCCTCTGGAGAGGCAGACGCCCTATTCCACTGACTTCTGGGCCTGTGCTGTGGCACAGGCATCCTCGATCCTTCTGGCGGCCATGGCCGAATTCAAGGGGGTTTTTCACACCGTGCGAGTCTCTTTTCCACGTCCTCCTGGCCCATCTCCCTGCACCCTTCTCTTCGGGTCTGTTCAGTCCAGACTTGTAATCGCCTTGTGTTCTTACGGCTCCTCTTCACCTGGTGACTAAGACTCAGTCTTAGTGCAGACCAGTGCTGCAGGCAGATGAGGCGGGCAGCTGCTGTGCCCCCTCAGAGCATTTGAGTGGAGGGTGCTGACTGTGGTTTGCACCCAGGGGAAGGCGCAGGGCCAGGCTTTAGCGAGCACCTGTGGGTGACTGGAGATGACTTTTCCTTCCCGCCTCGTGCCAAGGGCTGTGGAGCTGAGCTGCTGCTGCTTGCTCTCCTCCCAGGTGGAGTTTGTGTGTGATGAGCATAAGGGTCACAACACCCACCAGGTGCTGACACTCAGCCTGCCCTTGCTCCCAGGAGCTCTCATCCAGCCTCCAGCAAAGCAGTGCGTACTCAAGCCCAGAGCCAACGCTGAGCTGCCAGCCACACCGGGCTTGGATTCTGCTGCCACAGGCTGCCTCTCCATTCAGGGACATCACATCCCCTGTCATGAGCGCAGCAAATTGCAGCAGGCGAGAGGCCAGCGGCTCCCTGGCTGGGGAATCAAGGCTGCAGACTGTGAGTACCACGCTCCCTGCTGCTGGCCCTGAGCGACCCAATCGAGGAGATTCCAGGGGGTGAGCAGGAGAGCTGCTGGGTTCTGCCTGTTCCCCCAACAAATGCCTGTGCTCTTTCAGGTGAAGCCTGCAGTGTGTCCTCACACAAGGGCAGATGTCCCCCAGTATCCCCACCCAGCACAGTCTCAGGCAGCGACATCACCAGCTGCGCTGCAGTCCAGGAGCTCCCCACCTCCTCTGCCACCCGTGTGGGGAACAGGAGTCCCTTGCACTGTGCCAGCCTGATTGGTAGGGAAGGTGGCCAAGGGCCCTCCAGTTCAGCCTTTTTCCCCTCAGGTGCTCACTGACCACCCAAAGCTCCTGGCTGGGGATGGCGGCTGCGGCTGAGCCCAGACAGGGTCCTAGTGCAGCACGGCCGCCCCCCCACAGGAATTCATAGGCTCTCCAGGCAGGGGGCTGCTGCCTGCACCCTGCCTGCACCCTGCCTGCACCCCCGGGCAGGAAGCACCCCCTCTCCCTAGACGCTGCCCCGCTCTCTGCCCACCGCGGTCGCTCCCATCCCCTCATCTCCCGACGGCCTGCACGGGACAGATGTGGAATGGTCCTGATGTCAGTGAAATGGGTATAAAACCTCTCGCTCCCATGGGAGGATTGAGCAGCAGGCATTCCTTATTGCAGTGCCAGATGCACGAGGGATTGCTCCTGCCATGTCCAGGGACTGGATGGTGCAGAACAATTGTTTTCTTTCACATTGCTTGTTTTTCATGGGATTCATTTTCCTCCCTCTTTGCTGGGGGTCGTTTGGGCTTTTTTCCTCTTTCCTTTTAAAACTTGATTTTGCTTATGAAACTGTTTTTCGCTCATCCCATGAGTTTCTTTCTCTTTTTTACCCTTTGAATCCTCCCCCCATGACACCAGGGGACAGTTAGTGAGCTGCTGCCTGGTGCTTAGTTGCCAGCTGAGGTTAAAACCATGACACTAAAACCATGACACATGGACGGGTTTGTTTTTTTTTCCCTGGGCACTTTCCAGCCCAGTCCACCTCCCACCAAACTCTTCACCTTCCCCTTCTCTCTCCCCAGCAGAGGGCAGTCTGGGCAGTGCCCAAGGCAGAGCTCTGGTCCCTCCCCAGAGAGCCTCTGAAGGGCACAGAAGCTCCTGGGTGGCAGACAGGGCCATTCAGCCACAGAGACTGGGGCATCCATGGACCAAGGAAAATCAGGTCAGTGGCACTCTGTGTTCCCTGTTGTATTCACCAGAGGATGGGGAGGGGTCTGCAAGTCCTTCTGTGCCATGCCCCGCACCCCCCGGTCAGCACAAGATCCCCAACCCTGGCAGTCATCTGGCTGCTTCTGCTTCCCAAGGGACAGAGTAGCTGGCCTTGAGCTGCTGCAGCCCAGCTGCTCCCAGTTCCCATTCTTTCCTGACCTGCCTGGCCCAGGCAAAGAAGTTGCTGCGTGCTCATTTCTTTTGCTTCAATTCAGAGAGGCCTGGCTCCTCTCCCACACAAATTCTCTGGGAAGAACAAGACGGGTGGCTCCTGACGTAGGAGGAGATGATCCATTTCTTTGCATTACCACAGACTGGAAAAGGGAACATCAAAAGAAGAAGGAAAGACAGACTGGGTATATTCAACCCCACACGGGGAGGCACTTGCCTAGGAAGGCCGGCAGCGTGTAGCTGCTGAGCAATGTCTCGTCAGTTGGCTCAAGGCATCCTTGAGTTCCTGGTTCCTCATGCTGTAGATGAGGGGGTTCAGTGTGGGAGGAGTGTGAACTGGCTTTTGGGTGGAAGGTCTTAACAGCCCCCGCTTCCTCCCACAGCTATGGGGATTTCCAGGCCTGCAGAGGCAAGAGGAAAACCGGAATGTTCATCTGCAGCCTCACAGTGGCTGCCAGGGAAAAGGCATCTTCATAACACGAAACCCAAAGGAGATCAAACATGACAAGCAAACGAACGGTGCGATTATTCAAGGAGGGAACAGTTTAAAGTGTCCCTGTGTCTATTAACTCAGCAATCTGAACCGAAGGTGCAGAACAGACTGCAAGGGAGACTATGAGCCTTTCTCCAGAAGACCCCAAAAGACCACCACCACATAGCAGCGTGCCTGCGCCAGAGCGAGGAGACTGATGATGATGATTTCTCAGCACTGCTTTGAATAACCCAGCCTGTTCTCATAATTCTTATGTATATGTGTGACTGGGTGTAATAAATATCCGACTGATTGTTGACAACTGGTGTCAGTGGTAGAAGGTTTTTAGCTCATGTCAGCTGAAGCAACTGATTTGTGGAAATCTGAAGAGTGTAAAAAATCAGTAATATATGGGAGGAGGACTTTAGAGAACTTTCAATCTCTCAATCGGGTGCAAGAATAAGTCTTTGCCCATTTATACAGGTTTATACAGGTTTCTACAGACATTTTATTTGAACTTATTTGAATTTACATTCAGTTTAAGTACATCCATTGCAGGGAAAACACTCCTTTAGCACTCGCCCAAAGCGGGCAAAAACAGGGGGGAGGGATATTGAAAAGGAGCGCCCTGGGGTGTATTTTGGCCCATTGGAAAGATATTGTAGGGTCAGCAGAAACAGAAGACAGAAACACACTGACTAAATATTGCAATCAGTGGTGGTGGCATCTGTATAAATTAGAACATGGGGTAAAATGTCCTCTTGGGCCACATTAAAAAAAAAATAAGAGACAGTCGGCAAAGGGACAGCAGGGATCCTCCCCCAGAGCCGAGGAAAGCCGGAGCACACGGAAACCAGTGGGCAGAATGGGAAGCTGGGCTGTAAAGTGGTGCCCTTGACTGCCTGTTAAGGGACCAGATTAGTTTCCAGCAGGGCAATTACGTGTCCAGTTACAGACACGGCCGTTTCTCCCGCTTCTCTAAGCCTGCAGCACTGTGCTGCCCGCCGCACTGGACCAAAGAGAGCAGGTGACAAAGGGGCCAGGCAGAGGGGCCCCGGGACTGCTAAACCCCCAGTGTAACTGGGGACATGGTGGGGGACAAAACACTCCAGCCTGTGCTTCCACCCGCAGAGATGCAAGGTACCCACTGAACCCTTTGAGAGGTGACAGAAAAGCTTTACGCAGCTAAACACAGCCCAGACCTTGGCTGCAGGTATTCCGGGACCTCTCAGCCCCCTGAGTCCACATGCCTCAGGGTCCCAGAGCACCATGTGCAGGCCAGAGCTGTCCCATCATTCCAGTCTGGCATCCCAACTGCCCCTCACTAAACCCCTCTCACCCACTTTAGCACCTGGATGGCAAAGACAGGCAGACGGGGGGCGGGGGGCTTGCACCGCCATTGCGGTGTCGCTCCTTCCTTTGCACAGGGCTCCACGGGGCTTGTGAGCAATAAAGGCACGAAGCGACAGCGAGCGTGCCGCGGGCATTGGGCACCAGCGCTCATCCCTGGCTGAAAAGGACACGCTGCGACACCTCGGGCTTACCACTCTCATACTTGCAGCTGGTCAGGTTGATGGAGGGAACACTGGAATGGAAAGAGACAAGAGAGCAGTCGGTGCTCATGCAAACCAGTGGGCAGAACGGGAAGCTGGGCTGTAAAGCGGTGCCCTTGACCGCCTTCTGAGGGACCAGATTATGTTCCAGCAGGGCAATTATGTGTCCAGTTACAGACACGGCCTCCCAGGCAGCCACGATCTCTGCAAAGCCAGGGAAAGAGGCATCAGACACACAGCTCCTCGGCAAGCTCCTTGCCCAGGGTGGCAAATTCCAGTGGCTAAACCAGTCCAGAAAATCACCATGGTCACAGTCATGGAGGAAACCACCAAAGCACCGCCCCAGTATGCAAGTGCTCCTGAGGGGAGGGAGACTGAGGCTTCCCCATACTGCCCCTCATCTCATGGACCTTTCCTGGGCATCATGGCTGGCTCTGCCCAGCACTGGGTTGGCCTGCAGAGCCAGGAGCACCTCTCTTAAATGCCACTGCTGTGTCTCTTGGTGCAGGCAGCTGCTGAGGCTGGTAGGGCTACGAAGATGATTAAGGGCCTGCAGCATCTCCCCTATGAGGAGCAGCTGAATAAGATGCTCTTGCAGCGAAGATGCACTCTGCCTGCAAGGCACACGGCCTGAAGCCAGAGACATGTGCCGACACACTGCTCAGTCACAGGGTGGGATCCCAAGTGTGAGAGACCCACCCCAGCCCACCACAGAGAGGTTCCTATCCCTGCTCTCAGCTGCTTTAATGCCCATCACTCACTCAGCTGGCAGGCACCAAGTGCGGGGGAATATCTTGTACTCCTCGGGGAAGAGCTTGAGCATGCGGTTCAGGTTGCGCGCTAACAAGTCCTTCCGGCAGATCTCCATCATGCCTGGGAAGTGGTTGATTTTCTGAAAGAGGTGCAGAGGGAAAAGACAGTCAGCAAAGGGACAGCAGGGATCCTCCCCCAGAGCTGAGGAAAGCCGGCGCACATGGAAACCAGTGGGCAGAATGGGAAGCTGGGCTCTGAAGCAGTGACCTTGACCACCTGCTAAGGGATTATTCTCCAGCAGCTTCAGCTGAACTTCAGCAGCAGGACTGATCTGCTCCTTTCCTCTAAGCCCTGATGCCTGCCCTCCCCAGCAGATCACAGGGAAGGACATGGAAGTGGAAGCACCGTTCATTAGAAACTAAGGGCTCCTGCAGATCTCAGAGAAGAGCACAGCAAAGCCCCAGCTCCCTTGCATCCCTCCTTGCTAACACACTTCCCCCCCCCCCCCCCCCCCATGCTTAACAGCAACACTATGTTCATACCCTCAAAATGTGGGAGTGGGTTCAAATGAGTCCCCACTCCTGGATCAGCATTTCTCTATTCAGACTGTATTCTGTGCAGGACTAGTGAAAAAAGAGGCAACAGTGGGTAAAGCAAAACTGCATCAAAGTTAAAGGACTGTCAGTTAGCAGATGCAAAGTACCTGCTGCAACTCCCAAAGTCAAACCCACCATGCAATGAAACTGAAGAGGAACCAGCATCGACACCGTTTCTCTGCAGTTCTACTTGCAAACAAAAGCCCAGCCTTTTCTCAGTAACATCACCTTTACATGTCTTATGCCTTTTACTCTGTTAAGAGAAACTGAGAAATAGCATGGAACAATGGTTTCTGTTGTTGGCAGCTAAAAGTGGAAGTGAATTGAAAGGTATGGGGCAGCAGCTCCCAGGAATCCATAGGTAATGGGAACTTTCTATCTAACTAACCAAGAGTGGCTGTGTGGATAGTGCTAAGAAATGTTGCTTTTGCAAAATGAAAAATGTTACAAAATTAACATGCTGTTAATAGCATTAACTGAAACCTCTGTGCCTGTCAGTCAGTCCTTACTCAGACTTAAGGAAGGACCTGAGGGATTTCAACTAGAAAAGGCGGGGGGAATTTCAGGCCGAACCACTCGCATGATCCCCACCTTAGAATGGCCTGACCAGCACCCTGACCCACATGTTCTGTTCACCGCTGGCCCCAGTCGCAGACCTGTGCATTTCACAATTAATATAGGAACTCAAATAAGTGTTATCAGCCAAAAGGTTAGGCCTGACTGCTACCCAGGCAAAAATAAATATAAGAGGAGTAACTGGAGCCCCTGAAAACAGACTAATTAGTACTGTGTGTGTTTGCTCTCCAGGGGAAAACCCAGTATCTAAGATAAAGGTTGTCACTGGTCCATACTGAAATAATATACTCAGATTTGATGTCCCAGCAAAGTCTGGAAACTACCTAATGGAACAGTGTGGAGCTTTGGATCCCTGCTGTGTGAGGTTCCAGAGAAGCTGTTGAGTCACCTCCTTCCAGAATAATCAATATCCTTTACCATCTGCTGCTAAGCAGGGGATCACAGAAGGGATCAAAGACAACAGTGACACGGTGCCACTCAGCCGCTGGTGCTGGCTCTGCTGAACCAGTCGGCCAAATGCAAGCTGAATAGGACGATTCCTCTTCGAGAGGAGGACAAAATAAACATCAATCTGTGTTCACTTGGGAGGGAGCACAATATACCTTCAACTTCCCCAAGGATGCAAACGCTCCTCTGCCATTGCCCGTAGTGCACTGGTAAGAACATTGAAGAAAAATGATCTCCTAAAAAGTTGAATGACACCAGATTTCTACCCAATTCACTGTCGAGCATATGTATGTTCCTGCAGTTCTCTTCTCTTTTAATCACAGGACTGCTCCAGTAAGAAAAAGAAAAGGGACAGCTGAGAAGACACAGGGTGCAGACCTCATGGGTATAAGTCTGAAATATGAACCGTACCTGGAGGAAATTGAAGAAATACTGAAACCTGAAGCACAGACTGGCAGCTTTGAGTTTCTGGTCTTACTTTTGTCTGTCTGTCTGTTCATTTCAATAGGTGTGATTGTTTGCAACATGTTGATGGTTCTGCAATTATAAATCACACTGAACCAGACAGTCTGATCTATAAAATGATATGAGGTTTTGCTCATATGCTTAACTTTTCTCATGTGATTACCTGTTTGCCTTTACCACATACCCCTGCTCAAGGGATCCCTATAACAGCTCTGCCTGTGGATATGGGTAAAAATTTAGACTGGCTTTGGAACCAGAATAAGTCGATTCTTTGGGGAGACTTTGAATGAAAGTGGCCATTTAATAATACATTAAATTGAACCTCCATTTGGAGCCTAAATTGTTCTTATGTTCCCTTTGTTGGGATAGTAAGTCTTTGGGATGCAGAGGCAAACAACCCTGATCCAGACACCCATGGGCAGATAGATGAAATGGGAATAAGCCATACAGGGGAAAGCGATTGGTCCTGAGGTATGTGGAACCAGTAAGTTCATGTCCATGGTTCAATGTAATGCAAGGGCCACCTGCCATTCAGAGAGGATAAGGTTTCTAGAGAACAGAAGATCAGGGCCAAAGGCAGCATACTGGGAACCTCCTTTGATGACAGAATATATATAGACTCAAGGAATATATATATAGACTCAATTGGAGTTCCTCGAGGGGTTCCTGAGGAATTTAAGGCTAGGAATCAGATTGCTGCAGGTTTTGAATCATTCTTTTTTTTGGTGGGTCACAGTGAATAAAAATGTAGATTGGATCAATTATATCTATTATAATCAACAGAGATTCATAAATCATACGAGGGATGCTGTTAAAGGAATAGCAGAACAGCTGGATGCCAATAGCAGAATGACATGGGACAATCGGATGGTCCTGGATATGTGGAGGATTCAGTGCAGACTTGGTTGTTGGAGAAGGGACACAGCTGCACAGACCTGCTCGAGATGGCATAAGTAGGGTAAAGGTTGGTTCAAAGTCAGTGTGCCCTTGGGACCAGCTGCAGGCAGTCCTGTTGTCTTAGAAAGAGGTCTTTCTCATAACAAAATGCAACAGAATGTAAGCAAATGTGTAATAGAATGTAAGCAAGGGCAGGACTGCAATCGATTAGCTGGACCAATGATGAGCTCGGCTTTGCAATATTCAATGAGCTAATTAACTACTATATTTAAGCTATGCTTGTGTGATTAAAGTTTGAGACAGCCTGACGAACCACTTGGTGTCCGTGTCTTCCTTCTCCGACAAAATGGTGACCCCGACGTGATTCTCGTCAACTCCCAATCCCCCGACGTGAATACTGCGACGTGGCACCACGGTCGAAGAAGTCGAGCTGGGTCCTGTAAGCAGGCAGGACGGCGACTTAATCAGGGTGCGCCCCCAAAGATTACAAAGGTAATTTTGGGCCATACATGCCACAGAAGCCTGGAAGCTGCAACGGCGCGCGCTGAGGATTACACGATGGATAGGCAAGTGGCATATGATTTATTTGCAAATACTTTAAGAAAATGGGATATTAAGGGGTTAGATCTAAAAAAGGAATTACCGGGGTTATTGGCTTGTGGGTATGCTAAGGGGTGTTTTCAGAACTTGCACACGGTTCACGAGTTAACTGTATAAAGCAATATCAAGCAAAAGCTGCTTAATTAGAAGATCAAAGGGGATAAGACGGAAACTCAGTCTTAGAAAGTGATTATGTACCTACCACCCCAACTGGACTATTGGTAACAGCTGAACCCTTTAAAACATCAGGGGCTTTTGAGGCAATTCGTCTACAATCTGCTGTCTAAGAGAGTGATTAAGAATTATGAAGTCTTTGAAATCCCTCCTTTTTGAGCAGCGAAGAAAGAAAACTGATAACAAGCCTTGACAGCACATTTGATTTACCTACTTGGGAAGCTATTGGAGCTCAAATCCTTGACGAACCCTCAGTTCGGGCGAAAGAAACTAAATCCTTAATAACTCTCTGGAAATCAAGTAAAACGACTTTAACCAAAATAGAGACAGAAAACATAGCTGCTACTTCAGCCTTTGCAGCTTTAGCACCAGTTCTGGATTCGACAGAACCGATTTAAAAAGGGAAAAATCTACTATAAAGAATGTGGTTTTGTTTCTGGGTGCTCTTTCATCTACCCCAGTTACTATGCCAAGTAAGAATGCCGTGTTATCAGAACAAAGTGATAAATCTGTCAGAACTGACCGGGAAGGGGAGCGAGTAGTGCACGTAAATCTGCCACCACGGCCTGCGCCCCCCCCACTACTATACCTTTGGAAGGAACAATGTGGAAACAAACGTACAACTGACTGCCTTTAATATCTGTTTACCTTTAACTTTTACTGCACCTAAAGCACCACATGACGCAGTTGAAAATGTTAACTGGCATCGACAACTTCAGCCTGTTCTTGAAAAGCTGGAAAAAAGCAGAGCGGGCGATGGCATGCCCTGCTGGGAAAGGGTTTGCAGAACTGCCCACCCACCCACCTGAAAATTACTGAGATAAGATCTACCTACATGAAGAATCACCAACTAAGGCACAGAGCAGTGTTGCCCCCATGGACAAAGAACCTAAGCACGGGGACAAGAACCCTACGGAGATGGACACATCACCCACACCTCCCGACGAACTCATCAATCCATCACTGTCTCCTGACGCCCGAGACACTCTGCAGAGGCTGCTCGTCCCAGCCTGGGCACGTAAGATGCCGTCAGAATGGGATAAAGGGTTACATCAGGGTATTTGGATTCCTACTCAGTTGTGGAACTTACTGGGGAAAAGTTTACGTGGGAATGAGCGGGTGGTGCAGAGAGTGAATAGTGGGGAGGTGGGAGGTGGACGGAAAAGGGAGACCGTGCGGCAGGTCCTAGTGTTCCGCCAGGTCCTAGTGCTCACCCAGGGCTTGGCCCCGGTGACCGTCGGGGTCGCGCTGTGGTTCACAGCACGGAGAGGAGAAGGGCGCTGCGGGCAGCAGCCCAGACCCCTGACACCAGGCTGCGCAGCCGAGTGCTTTGGCAGAACTGCTGTAGAAGTGGGAGAACTGCCCCCGCCACCCCCCACCCACCCACCCATACGGACTGGATGTGACAACTTGCATCTTGCAATGTGGTTTGTTTGATGACTTGCTTTGCAGCGTTTGTTTGTATGTGCTATGGGTTCAGAGATGCGTTTGTCCACTGAGAGCAAGGCTGCCTACTTAGCAAAGGGATTTGGGATAGCAATCATTGAAACTGGGCGGCTTACTTTATAAATTTAACCTGGAAAACAAAAAATCCCCGTTTGGGCTGATTACTAACTACTTACTTGGACAAAAACAAAACAAAACAAAACAAAACAAAACAAAAAAAAATTGCCCAATTGCAACGTGTAATACAGGAGTAACTGACTACGAGGTGTATAAAGCCTTCCGCAAGTTTGTGGAACATGCAAAGATTTTCAAGGATTGGGTTTTATTTTCCATTATGCGTTTGGACATTGAAAGTTTGATTCATGAGTTACCAGTGCAAAGGATTAGAGATTACTGTGTTTTCTGGCAGTGTGAGCTACTACACAAACAGGGGAATCCAGTAAGTGTGCTCTGCTATAGCAGCACTTGAATACCCCGTGAAATCAAACTGGACAACAGCTCAGAATATATGGCACAAACACTGCCTGTGTTACAGGGACACCACATTTGCCTTCAGGCAAAACCATGGTAAAATATATGAATCAAACTCTCAGAAAGCTCTTTATGTTTTGACCTAGTTATGTCTCTCACAGAACAGTTTGGTACCTCCAATAGTGAACCATGCAGTAGGTTTAAAAGAAGGTTTGCAAAAAAAAAAAAAAAAAAAAGGAAAAGAAGAAAAAAAAAAAGAGGGGGAAAAGGGGAGAGAAAAGTCAATGTCAAGTGTTATTAAGAACGAAATTACAGGTACTAACTTGGGAAGGAGATCTGCCTGTGTCATTACAGATACGGGAGCCAAGCGGATAAAGCCGTGGATCCAGAAGAACTCAAGCTTGCATGAACCAGGACAAGATCCTGATCCCAGTGACTGAAGTCAAGTGTTCCAAGTGCAACCACAGTGGACGATGAACTTTGCTGCGAGATATTTTGAATGATCTGACAGTCTTTGAAAAAATACATGTATTTGTGCTAAATGAAAATTAGGGAAATAGTCATTTCTGAACAGCCTAAGGTCACAGATTGCAATCAGTACCTGCAGGAAAACATGAGGCTGATGTTATCTGCACTCCTGACACTCCTGATTGGCAAAGCAAACAAATGCAACAACAAAGGTATCAAGGCACTTACAATTGGTTTCATGACTGGAGAATTTCAGGATGGATATTGTGGATGGTCAAATTTGGATTATTGGATTTGGTAATTATGGTACTTGTCTTACATTTACTGTCGGGTTCATTGACCTTTCTGCAAAGGGCCCTTGCAGAGACCTCAAAAAGCAGTTTTTGTGACACAGATGCTAAAAGGAAAAATTGGCAAGGAGGACAGTGGGCCTGCCGGCGGCCTGGCTCTCCTCACAGAAGACAATATCCTTGAATTCCCATAAGACAGGAAAATTACTCATGCTGAGAGGTATTTGGTAATTACATTCTCAAACATACTGACATTGAAGACAGAGGTACGCACTGCCTCAACCCAAGGAGGAGTTTGAAGGCATGTGTTGGATGAACCTCTCTGATCATTCGCGATCCATACATTCCCAAACTAATGAACTACAGAGGTTAACTAACAACTTACAAGTGAATTCTGGTTTAGGACTTGATGGATGGTTACGATCACTGGGACTGGAACCCTGGCTGCTATCCATAGTAAAGGCAGCCATTCTGATAGGAATAATACTACTAAACTTTACCTTACTCTTACCATGTCTCTGTATGTGTCTGCAGAACATGATGCAAAAAATGGTATCGGCAGCTTTCAATCAGACGCTATTAGCCCAAAAAGAAAACGGGGGAAATATGGAGGATTCAGTGGTCAATGAGCTAATTCAGGATTCAATGAGCTAACTAACTACTATATTTAAGCTATGCTTGTGTGATTAAAGTTTGAGACAGCCTGACGAACCACTTGGTGTCCGTGTCTTCCTTCTCCAACATAGATATGATGTTAGCAGAGAAAGGAGGAGTATGTGTCATCTTAGGGGGACAGTGTTGCACATTTATACCAAATACTACTGCTCCTGATGGAACGATTACCAGAGCTTTACAAGGCCTTACCACTTTGGCTGATGAACTAGCAGAAAATACAGGAATAGCTACTTCTCTTACTGGGTGGTAGGAATCCTGGTTTGGAAAATGGAAGGCAAAGGTGATACCAGTTTTCACTTCCCTGATAGGTGTAACAGGAATTTTAGTGGCCATAGGGTGTTGTAGAATCCCTTGTGTTAGGGGTCTTATAAAGAGATTAACAGAAACTGCAATAACTAAGAAGATGCCCCTGGGAACACTGCCTTATAATATGCTTCTCCTAGAGGAACAAGAAACAGATAATTGAGAATCTCAGGAAAAAGAATGTGAAGCAATGCTGGCCAGGTTAGAAGCTTCATATGAAACAGGACTTTGAAAATATGCAAAAGACAACAGTGAGTATAAAGAAAAGAAGGGGAAATTGTGGAAAATGGTAAGAAATGTTGCTTTTGCAAACTGAAAAATGTTATTGTATTCTTTACTGACTGAGAGGACTCAGGCTGACTCATCAGAGATCCTGTGTAGGGAATTTAGGATAGCACATAAAATAAGGGGGAATACTGTTCTCAAATAAGGGTTCAATTTGAGTACATAGCTCTGCTATATACAGATGACCCTGGACAATGAGATAAGGGGTTAAATCCTGACTGAGGACATGGGCTAGAACTTAAGCAAGTCAGGCCCAACTGAACAGGCTTTGACCATGTTGATTGACAATGGGGCACAAATTACCACATCAAGGAAAAACAGGCAAAACAATGTGGGGCAATGGCAGGGAAGCCAGCACACAGAGCTGTTCAGCTTGTCACCAGCAGTAACACCATGTCCCTGTCTGCCTTGGCACTGCCACTAAGACATCACAATTACTGAGAAGCACTGGCTGGGAGAAGCACCCTAAAATCTGCAAGTGCTCCTCAGACATCGATGCAGTTCCTCCAGTGTTGCTAATGTCAAGCTACACTGAGCTCCTTTTCTTTCCCTCTGTTATTATGGAAGGCTTGATTGCCTTGATTGTCCCTCAGTCACTCTAGAAATCCTCCCATTTCCTGGGAAGACACTGTAGGCACTGGCTGCGGGGGGACCTCATTGCAGCCTTCCAGTACCTGAAGGGAGCTTATAAACAGGAGGGGATTCAACTTAAAAGAGCAGATAATGGCAGGACAAGGGGGAATGGACTAAAGCTAAAGGAGGGAAGGTTTAGATTAGATATTAGGGGAAGTGTTTTACAGAAAGAGTGGTGAGGTGCTGGAACAGGCTGCTCAGAGAAGTAGTAGATTCCCCATCCCTGGAGGAGTTCAAGGCCAGGTTGGATGGGCACCTAGGGCAGATCCAGGCCTGGAGGTTGGTGTCCCTGCCTGTGATTCTATGATTCTATGAGTCTATGATTCTATGATTCTATGATCCTATGATTCTATGATCAGCTCAGTTCTGCATGTTTCAAGGGACAGATGAGGTTCTAGAGAGCTCTGGGGTGCTGGGAACATTCAAGAAGAGGAAATGAGGGATAAGCTCGCTAAGAAGCAGGACACAAAGCCCTTGGGAGCAAGCAACATGCATTTGTCTCTGTACCTGTAGCAAGGAGATGCTCCCTCCACCTTAAGGAACGTGAAGGATCCACTTCTGCCTCCCACTCTGCAGCGCTTCCGATGTCTGTACTCGCAGCACGTGCTCAACCGGTCCACCCAAATCCCATTGAGGAGGAAGGTGACGCTGAATGGGAAACCACGGTGCCTCTTGGAGATGAACTGGGAGCTTTCTGCAAACACAGAGAGGAAAGGGTTACAGAAACAGGTTATGCTGTGCTTTCAGCCTCTTGCCATCATCACATCCCATCCCAACCAAAGCAGCCAGCCCTCTGAGGTCAGGTACTTTGGCTCTCGGCTCTATTAATCGGGTGGCAAAAGTCCACCTCCTCCAGACACACGTTGCCTTGGTAGACACACAGGTTCTCTCCTCCACAGTGCTGCTGACAGACTGCGATTTCACCTCTGTCAGCAGCAGCTCTGCGGGATAAACAGATGCCTTTCCCTAGGAAGACCATGGTAACACGTGCGTTGCTGCAGAGCAGGGACTGGGGGAATCCTCCGGCATTCTGAGGCAGGAGAGACACAGAAAGTGCATTCATTCACCTTCCAGCTCTGAGAGAAGCTGAACACAATGACCATGTAACCACACCAGGTACTTGAGGTTGTCTTTTCAAACAGACCTCGACCTGCTGAACTTGGAACATGTTTTCTCACATGCAGAAGGGCACAGAAATATCTTGAGCAGAAAAACCTTTACAGGAGCCAAAACTGGCTGGAGGAACAGCGTGCCAGGTGACCTTTTCATACACTCCAAGTGTTTCAGACACCCCTCTGAAGTCCTGGCACCAGCTAGGGCCAGAGGTGGGGGCAGGTTGACTAAAATCATAGAAAGGGAGGCTTTAAGCTAGAGTTCCTCTGGTGCAGTTTTTCAAGCCCCTTTTTTCCTCCACAAGTGCTGCAGCAGATACAGACATGGGTGGCAGCTCTCTATTTTGGTAGCTACAAGCTGTCTGTCTTTGAGAAATGCCCTGAACCTGCACTCACACTACGTACAGGCACCTTCCAGCATCAGGCAAACGCTTACCCTTCTTAGAGGGGGCTCTGTGCCATCTGGTATGGCGAGGGGATGAAGTCGTCTCCCTCGGTGCATGACATTTCCCGCCGCCTTGACGCCCTTGTGTCCCTTTGTCAGGGGCAGATGTGGCACTGGTACTATAGGATTCCTCGTGGTGGGGAGGTGACAGGATGAGGCATCAGCCACAGCTCCCACAGAGATCCTACGGTTCAAGCCACTCCATTCCTCCTGCAGAAACAACACTTGGCAAGAAGGGAATTTGAAGACTGTAAAGGAAATACATTCTAAACACATCTGGTGTTTGTTCTTCCCCGATCGAATAAAGTACCTGAGCTCACTGACTGGGAGCTCTTTGGAGCAAACACCAGCCGGCTGACCAATGCTGAGCCCATCAGCCACGCTCACAATGCCTCTGGGAATCACAGTGGGAAGGAAAATACCCCCAAATAGCTGCTTTGTACCCCCAGAGAAGAAGTGAGAAGATGTAAGTATCTGTGCAGGGACCAAGGGCAGTGTGGGGTGGGGAGGAGGCAACCCAGGTGCCAGGGAGAAAGATGCCCCTGAGCCACTGCAGAAACCCATGGTGGAGCGGGTGTCCCCCCACAGCCCATGGACAAGGCCCAGACCCCACCTGCAGCCCCTGGAGAGGCCCCACGCTGGAGCAGGGGAAGACAGACAGGAGCTGCTGTGACCCAGGTTGGAGCAAACCCCTGGCAGCACTTGCAGCCCGTGGGGAGAGACAGAGACACAGAGATGAGCGAGGGAGAGAGAGATCCACGCTGGAGCAGGTTTGCTGACGGGGGGGTTTGTGACCCAGTGGAGGACCAGGCTGGAGTAGTCTGGGCCTGATAAATATTCTGTGATTGATGACTGCACCCCATAGCAGTGACCCACGCTGGGGCAGCTGGGGAAGAGCTGAAAACCCATGGGCAAGGACTCACGTTGGAGAAGTTGGAGAACTCCAAACAAGAGTGTCAGGATTTCCACTCGCAGGGAATCAGAAGAACCCAAACTAAGTTTATCCTAAAGCCCAAGGCAGAATGTCTGGAGCTTAAACACACTGTCCCAATTCAAGGGCATGTCTGCACTCTCCTCCTTGCACACACTGTCACAGCTCTCTCTCTGAAAGGTCACAGGGAGGCTGGAAGTTCAGTGACAGGAGTACTGTGCCTTGAGCTACAGCAGGACTTACTGCAAGCAGTGCTGCACAAGTGTCTAACACTAACTCTGCAGGCAAGGACGCTGCTCAAATGCACCCTGCAAGGCAGGCTTTGAAACATAAGGAACCTGAGGTCAAATCAAATGTTGTCAAATAGCGAGAAAGAAATCTAAAATCATGATCTCACTGTGAGTTCTGGGCACTGGCTGCCATGTCAGTCTAGTCTAGATCTCCTTTTATTCCCCCCCTTTCTTCCTAACTTCCTATTTGGTAGGCTGCAGCTGTGTTGTTCAAGGCTGCAAATTCCCTTCATCAAATTTCCCCTTAGCCTAGTGCCAACTTGAAAGAATAAAACAACTTTAAGTACTTTTGTAGTCCTTTTGGGATCTTGCCCACAACCCTAAATTAACACCCTGCAGCTGAACTTCAACCTCCTTCATTTGCTGACAAAAGGATGAAGGGAAAATGTGCTCAATTTACAGGATTGTAACAAGTGTACCTGCCCCTGGCCCATTCCAGGACAGACACTTTCAAAGCTACTGCAGCACTACTGGGGTTTCAGAACAGACCTTTACTAACTAACCATCAGTGGTAGAAAATGGGGAGGAACTAAGGAGAACTTTTCCACAAATGGGCAGACCTATTTTCGCTCCCAGGTTGCATTAACCCAAGTAGGAGGTGACCTTGAAAATCCTCCATAGCCAGAAAGTAGCAAAGCCCTTCCTTGTCTCTCAGACCATCTAAATCTCTATCTGCACAACCCCAGGAGTTGTTTAGTAATCTTAATAACAAATCCTGGTTAGAGAACCTGCAAGGCTGCCAAGAGACAAAGGCTGGAACCAGCTGAGCTTTCACCTGCCCAAAGAAAGCTTTCTGCAGAAACTTCAGGAAAACCCTTTCCTGCATTTTTTCTTTCCCTGACATCACAGGTTATCAGCTCCAAACGTTTTCCCTGTCCACTTCAGTGAGGTCACATTCTGTGTGCACTTCAAGACAGAAGAACATGACAGGAATCACATTTCTTTAAAATTAACCAACCCCCAAACACACCCACACCACACCCACACCCCCCCAATGAAATTACACACAATTTATGCTTTTACCAGAAGAATGTAACACCTGGTTTTTGCACAGAGGGGGAAGGACATGGAGGTGGAAGCAACTTTCATTAGAAACTAAGGGCTCCTGCAGATCTCAGAGAAGAGCACAGCAAAGCCCCAGCTCCCTTGCATCCCTCCTTGCTAACAAACTTTTCCCACCCATGCTTAACAGCAACACTATGTTCATACCCTCAAAATGTGGGAGTGGGTTCAAATGAGTCCCCACTCCTGGAGCAGCATTTCTCTATTCAGACTGTATCCTGTGCAGGACCAGTGAAAAAACAGGCAACAGTGGGTAAAGCAAAACTGCATCAAAGTAAAAGGACTGTCAGTTAGCAGATGCAAAGTACCTGCTGCAACTCCCAAAGTCAAACCCACCATGCAATGAAACTGCTTTTCACACCGCAGAAGCTGCATCTGAATCAAGTTCCCAGAGCTGCAGTGACACATGTGCTGTGCTAACAGCATCCTTTAACGGCGCTACGAATCCCTGAGGCAGAAGGTCACAGCACAAACATCCCACTCTCAAGGGACCTTTTTTCCCCAACACAAACACAAAAACATAACATCAGCCAGCAACCAAAACACTACAAGCAAGAACAGATAAAGACTAAAAATCAATGGGGAACCTATAATATTTGGTTATCCAGCATGCAACAAGATATTCAGGTGATGTTTCTGTAATGTCTTTTCTCCTTTACAACCTACTGAGAGATGAGGCTTGGAGGTACATTATTAAATGCTGAAGGTAAAACTGAATGAATGAGAAACACACAAGCTGCAAAAAATCAAGGCTGACAATCTGAGATTACATTTTTTAAAATCAGGCAATAAGAAGAGGAACCAGCATCGACACCGTTTCTCTGCAGTTCTACTTGCAAACAAAACCCCAGCCTTTTCTCAGTAACATCACCTTTACATGTCTTATGCCTTTTACTCTGTTAAGAGAAACTGAGAAATAGCATGGAACAATGGTTTCTGTTGTTGGCAGCTAAAAGTGGAAGTGAATTGAAAGGTATGGGGCAGCAGCTCCCACGTATCCACATATAATGGGAACTTTCTATCTAACTAACCAAGAGTGGCTATTTTCTCCTTTCATTTAAAAATAGACTGATTAATTATAAATATATTAATTATAAATTATGATATTATTTATTAATTAGAAATCCTTCTTTAGTAACTCGCATTCATGAAAAATATTACCCTACCAAAAGAAAAGGTTACACAGCTGCCCTTGCCTGCATCTTCCCCTTCCCTCTGAAACAGGGCTGCCGGGCAAACATGGGCACCATCCCAGGAATAAAGCCTGAGCCCTCACAGAATCACAGGGGAGACGGACGGTGTTCAGTGGTGGGACAAAACATGAAGTTCCAATCACATTTGGCTGCCAGCTGATCAGCTGGTATAAGGCAGGACTGCTAAGAGAGGCTGTGTCTTTCCTGCTGGGCAGGAGACAATTGCTACTGCAACGAGCACTAATCAATGTTGTCTCATCGCATCCCAAAGCACCACAAAGTAAAGTGCAAGTGACAAAGGCATTTCCGATGCTTCCTCTCCAAAACAGAGGGCATCCCTGTCCCACTCCCACCCATGCCATCCTTACTCTAACAAAGGATTCAAATCTTACTCAAGGGTGACCAGGCTGTAAGGAAAGCGCCTGCTGCTCTGTCAGAGCTCAGCTCAGAGCTGCACTGGGGAAACAAACTCACCATCGGCTGGGAGCAGGGAAATGCTTTGCTCAGACCCTCCAGACAGGTGGCACACTGCCCAATCTGCACAAGAATTTACCAGCACAAAGAAAAGGGGGTGGAAAAGAGGGGTGGACTTACCGGGGACTGAGGGCCTGAAGCTCTGGGGCTGCCAACTCCACACGAGGCCAGATGGCTCCGGCAGGGACTTGCTGCCCAGGCTGTGGCAGATACCAAAAGCCCCGGCTGGGCGGGGGAGCGGGACTGCAGGGAGAGGGGGTGCCTGGGGTGAGGAGAGGCTGGCGGGGGGGAAGCTCCCCCTCCTGTGGGGAATGGAAGAGCCGCCCGGGAAAGGAGACACCTTGTGCTGGTGGGAGGGGAGCTGTGAGAGCCCGAGGAGCAGCAGCAAAGCCCGAGACAGGGGCTCTGGCAGCCATGTTAGTGGGGGTGCTGCCTGGCAGCCATGTTAGTGGGGGTGCTGCCTGGCAGCACGGTTTCAGCCACGCAGGCACTGTTACAAGCTGTGCATCTCTTCAAGGCTGCCAGTTGCCACTGATTATTATTTCCAGCCTTGAAGAGGTGCACAGCTCTCCCCATTCCCTGGTTTAGATCTCACTGTACTTCAAGTCACTGGAAACAAAGGCTGTGGTGGCAAGGTTCAAGCATCACTTTTCTGACAGGGAGAGAAGCAGGAAGCAGGATCACTATGAACAGTCTTGACTCGTGTAAAGCCATCCAACACTTTGCTGCAATTTCTACCTTATTTTGTTGGGTATGACAGAAAATACAGAAAGCCACATTACCTAAGGTGGGTTTATTACCTAAAGCCACCTACTCTGGCTTCACATGTCCATTCGCTTATCAGTCCTTTGCACTTGCACAGATCCTTCCAGGAATTGTGAGTGAGGGGCTCTGGTGGTCCTTTGGAGAAGGCCATGAGTCGTCCTCACAATGTACTTTTCAACTTTCGCCTGGAATGTGAGGGTCTTGCAAGCTTGCAGTGTTCTGATCAGTCTGAGCTGATTTATGTCCTTGTTAGTCAGTTTTTCTGTAGCAAGGGGATAACAGCTTAGTTACAAGGGTTAACATAGTTTAACTGCCCACCGGTTTGATTAACAAATTGATTATACAAGGTTTATTACACTCCAGAAGGCTTTGCTATTGCAAGGGCACAGGGATTTTTATAGAAAATGTCAGCAAACTGCCTGAAAAAGGGCTGAAGGGCTGGTTTTCCCTTTTTCCATTGCTTGGCCACCCTGCCTCCTCCTCGGCTGGGCCTGGTCTGCACACCCTGGCCTCCTGGTCGCCATGTTCCTGAACTGGTTACACAGCTTTCAGCTTGAGTGACTTTGCTATCTGACAGGAGCAGCAGGGATATTGTCCAGGCCAATCCCTTCAGAGCTCAGAGTCAGGTTGCTGACAGACCTGCTGCCTTCCCCAACCCCATTCTTGTGTTTGTAGCACAAAACTGCCCACAGCCATTTCTGCAGGGCCCTTTGCTGAAAGCTCAACAAACACAGCAGGCAGACAGCCACTACAATTATCAAAATCAATAATCCTGTTTTGACCATTGACAATATCCAGCATGAATTCCCCACCCATGAAACAAGCTGTCTAGCCCAAAAAAATCCCTTTCCTTCTTCTATCTTTTGTGTTTGGTCTGGTCAGACAGATCCATGCAGCACATGCCATCTGTGATTTTCAACATGTTTCTGTCACTCTCTCTTCAACACCAGTTTTTCTACAGAATACCCCATGAATCCTCAGTGAACTTCTCCAACAGGGAGAGTCCTTTCCCAGGAGGCTTCAGATCTTCCCCCACTGCCCCAGTGTTGGTCCCTTCCATGGGGTGCAATCTCTCAGGCCCAGATGTCACCAGCCTTGTTCCCCACGGGGTCACAAGCTTCCCCTCAGCAAACCTGCTGCAGCAGCGATCTCTCTCCGCACTCATGTCATACCAACATCATGGCAGTTGAGGAGGAGGTATGTGAGGAGATGAATGGAGCCCCTCTGCCTCAGAGGAAGCGGAAGCCTAGAGTGAGGTGACCATCCGCACGCCTCGAGACTGCCTCTGTTAGGCAAGAGAGAAAGGTAGTTGTAGTAGGGGATTCCCTTCTCAGAGAGACAGAAGGCCCTATATGTAGACCAGACCCTACACGCAGGGAGGTGTGCTGCCTACCTGGAGCCTGGGTCAGGGACATTACCAGAAGGCTACCAGGGCTGGTAAGATCCACTGACTATTATCCATACTGATAGTTCAAGCAGGCAGGAACGCAATCACAAAGTGTAGCCTTCGAGCTGTCAAAAGGGAATTCTGGCATCTGGGGCGCTTTGTTGAGGGGGGGAGCCCAAATAATATTCTCGTCTATCCCCACTTGTGGGAGGAGGGGCTCAGAGCAGGACACGAGGACCCATGAGTTGAATGTGTGGCTGAAAGGCTGGTGCCGGCACAAGAACTTTGGTTTTTTTACCAAGGGACGGTGTACTCTGCTCCTGGCATGATGACTGCTGATAGGGCTCACCTGTCCTATAAAGGAAAGCAGATCCTTGCCCAGGAGATGGCAGGGCTCATCAATCGAGCTTTAAACTAGTTAGGAAGGGGATATTAAGAAGGCTGCTGGGGTTAGGCAAGTGCTTCAGGAGTCACAACGGGAGGTGATGGTGGAAAAAGGTAAATACCAACAGCACAGTGGTGGACTTGGGGAAGTTTTTCCACGTGAGAGTAGAGAAAATTCTGTGGATTGCCCTGAGTACTCCTCAGTGGAGCCACTTTTGCCAGTCCCCTGTCAGAAATCTCGCTGTGGGCTGTTGAGGATACCTACATCTGCTGCCCCACTAAAATGCCGTTATACAAATGCACGTAGCATGGGGAACAAGCAAGAAGAATTAGAGATCTTTGTGCGGTCGCAGGGCCACGTTCTCATTGCAATCACAGAGACGTGGTGGGACAACCTGGACGACTGGCACGCTGTCATGGATGGCTATGTGCTTTTTAGGAAAGACAGGCTAGGGAGGCGAGGTGGAGGAGTTGCTCTTTATGTGAGAGAGCACCTAGAATGTATTGAGCTCCACCTGGGGAAGGATGAACCATCCATCGAGTGCTTGTGGGTTAAAATCAAGGTGGCAACTGAATGCCGCCTTCGCTTCGGTCTTCACTTCAAAGGCCCCCTGGAACTCACAGACACTGGATGAAAGTAGGAGTGTTTGGGAAATGAAGAATTTCCCTCTGGTTGAAGTAGGGGAGGTCCAGGAGAAGGAACAACCGTTTGTATCAGCACAGGCTGGGGGATGACCTGCTGGAGAAGAGCTCAATGGAGAAGGACCTGGGGGTCCTGGTTGATGACAGGTTGGCCATGAGCCGGCAGTGTGCCCTGGGGGCTGAGAGATCCAATGGGATCCTGGGTTGCATCCGGAGGAGTATAGCCAGCAGATCAAAGGAGGTGATCCTCCCCCTCTACTCTGCCCTGGTCAGGCCCCACCTGGAGTTTTGTGTCCAGGTCTGGGCTCCTTGGTATAGGGATCTCCTGGAGAGAGTCCAAAGAAGGGCTAAGAAGATGATTAAGGGCCTGGAGCATCTCCCCTATGAGGAAAGGCTGAGTAAGTTGGGGCTGTTCAGCCTTGAGAAGAGAAGACTAAGGGAGGACCTAATTAAAGTTTATAATTATCTGAAGCAGGGGATGCAGGGGGAAATGGCCAGCCCCTTTTCAGTGGTCGGTGTGGACAGGACAAGAGGCAATGGCTGCAAGTTGGAACATAGAAAGTTCCGCAGCAACATGCGGAAAAACTTTTTCACAGTGAGGGTGAGGGAGCCCTGGGACAGGCTGCCCAGGGAGGTGGTGGAGTCTCCTTCACTGGAGGTATTCAAGACCCGTCTGGACGCCTATCTGAGTGATATGTCCTAGGGAGCTGCTTTGGCAGGGGGGTTGGACCTGATGATCTCTCGAGGTCCCTTCCAACCCCTTCAATTCTGTGATTGTATGATACTATGTTCAGGGCATGGGACCAGCCTCCTACGGGAAGCAGCGCTCGCAGCGCGGCTGAATGTGGCCCAAGAGGACATTTTACCCAATGTTCTGATTTATACAGATGCCACCACTGATTGCAATAGTTAATCAGGGTCTTCCCGTCTTCTGTTCCTGCTGACCCTACAATATCTTTCCAATGGGCCAAAATACACCCCAGGGGGCTCTTTTTCAATATCCCTCCCCCCTGTTTTTGCCCACCTTGGGCGAGTTCTAAAGGAGTGTTTTCCTTGCAATGGATGTACCTAAACTGAATGTAAATTCAAATAAGTTCAAATAAAATGCCTGTATAAACCTCTATAAACCTGTATAAATGGGCAAAGACTTATTCTTGCACCTGATTGAGAGTTCTCTAAAGTCCTCCTCCCATATATTATTGATTTTTTTACACTCTTCAGATTTCCACAAATCAGTTGCTTCAGCTGACATGAGCTAAAAATGTTCTCCCACTCAGACCAGTTGTCAACAATCAGTCAGGTATTTATTACACCCAGTCACACATACACATAAGAATTCTGAGAAGAGGCTGGGTTATTCAAAGCAGTGCTGAGAAATCATCACCATCAGCCTCCTCGCTCTGGTGCAGGGACGCTGCTTTGTGGTGGTGGCCTTTTGGGGTCTTCTGGAGAAAGGCTCATAGTCTTCCTTGCAGTCTGTTCTTCACTTTGGTGCAGATTGCTGAGTTATGGACACAAGGTCAGTTTAAACTGTTCCCTTCTTGAATAATTGCACCGTTCGTTTGTTTGTCGTGTTTGATCTCCTTTGGGTTTTGTGTTATGAAGATGCCTTTTCCCTGGCAGCCACTGTGAGGCTGCAGATGAACATTCCGGTTTTCCTCTTGTGTCTGTAGTATTGGAAATCTCGATAGCTGTGGGAGGAAGAGGGGGCTGTTCAGAGCTGCAAAAACCCTCATCCCCTGAGCTCGCCCATAACAGAGGACAAATGAGGAAACGTGAGAGACTTTCATTTACAATGAGCTACAGGACACCAACACAAACAGCTCATAGACACACCTGAAATACCTTCTGAGAGAAGGCGGAAAAGGTACACAGGGTGCAAAGAATGAGAAAGAAGCAAGCTGCATGCCATGAAAGCCACCAGACTTGCCTTTCCTACTGGGTTCCTGGTGCTGCTGGGGTCGATGTACCTCACGGTGGCAAAGCGGGCCAGACCCTCCTTGTAGATAAAAACCCTCAGTGGGTCACAAGAGGTGACCAGCACATAAATGCGAAGGTCAAATTTGAAGCCATCAATGAGGAAAGGCTGTGAGAGCACAAGGCAGGAGGGACGTGAGAAAAGCAAAGGCTGCGAGGCGGCTGCTGGCTGCCCTGCACGAGGCTGGCTGCTCTGTCTCACTGCTTGTGCCGCCCCCCGGCCCCTCAGCAGCGAGGAGAAAGGCAAGCTTTCGCCAGGCCTTTGCTGAGCTGCGGCCACCTCTGTGCCCCTGGCAGGTCCAGGAAGGTGCAGGGAGAGGACACAAGGAGGATGTGGGATGCTGGAGGAGCTGCGAGGTTGCACACCCCCAGCTCTAGTTTGAGATCGTCCCCGTTACCGTAGAGATGTACTGCTGACAGATCATACGCTTGTCGTGTTTGATCTCCTTTGGGTTACGTGTTATGAAGATGCCTTTTCCCTGGCAGCCACTGGGAGGCTGCAGATGAACATTCTGGTTTTCCTCTTATGTCTGTAGTATTGGAAATCTCCATAGCTGTGGGAGGAAGCGGGGACTGTTAAGACCTTCCACCCAAAAGCCGATTCACACAGCACACCGTGCTGCCATGGATCTGATTTTCCTTGTTCCATGGATGCCCCAGTCTCTGTGGCTGAATGGCCCTGTCTGCCACCCAGGAGCTTCTGTGCCCTTCAGAGGCTCTCTGGGGAGGGACCAGAGCTCTGCCTTGGGCACTGCGCAGACTGCCCTCTGCTGGGGAGAAAGAAGGGGAAGGCGAAGAGTTTTTTGGGAGGTAGATTGGGCTAGAAAGTGCCCAGGGAAAAAAAAAACAAGCCCGTCCATGTGTCATGGTTTTAATGTCATGGTTTTAACCTCAGCTGGCCACTAAGCACCAGGCAGCAGCTCACTAACTGTCCCCTGGTGTGATGGGGGGAGGATTCAAAAGATAAAAAAGAGAAAGAAACTCATGGGATGAGAGAAAAACAGTTTCATAAGCAAAAAGCAATTTTTAAAAGGGGAGAGAAAAACCCCCAAACAACCCCCAGCAAAGAGGGAGGAAAATGAATCCCATGAAAAACAAGCAATGTGCCACAGCACAGGCCCAGATGTCAATGGAAAAGGGCGTCTGCCTCTCCAGAGGACGCACTCCTGCAGACTCCTTCCCTTCCAGCGCTCACCAGCTTAGGTGCATCTGTTGAGCAGCAGAGCTGCTCCCAAGAAGACCTCAGAAGCCAGGGGTCTTTGTGCCAGCCCTGTGAGGAGTGGGTTCTCCACAGGGGCAGCGTACCTGGCACACTCCTCCCTTGCTGTGGATGAGGCCGTTTCCCGGAAGAGGGAGATGCTCTGCTTGAAGAACGGCTCGTACTTCTCTGTCCCACACGCCGGGTAAATGCGCCGGAAACCGCCCAGGTGCGAGTTCTCGTACTGTTCTGCCTCCGCCAGCCAGGCAGCCTGGTTGCTCTTCAGCTCCTGACGTCTTCAAACCGGGAGAAAGCACAGGCAGGGAGTTGGGACAGGAGGCTCCAGGTGCTGCCTGGGTGAGGGACAAGGGCCTGGCAAGCTTCTTCCCCCATCTGATAGCTCCTTTCACATGCATGCAGGGAGGCAACACGATCTGCACTCCACCTACCCCCAGAGAGGGCTAGGGAAGCACTTCCAGCTCTCTCCCCTGCTGCCCAGGCTCTCACCCTGCCCCTCAGCCTTTTCCCCCAGCTAACCCAATGATAACAGAATTCCTTTAGAAGCCCCTGCTCGAGGCGTTCCTGCCACCCCGCACACTGTCAGGAGCTTTCCTCTCCAGACAGTGGGGAGCTTGGAGCAGCTGAGGCTGCAGGGGCAGGCCGAGTACGGGGTTAACATGCTCAGCAGCTCCAGCCTGGAGTTCTCTTGGGTGTCATAATTGAAACAGGAGCTGGAGGGATTCCTGCCCACCCACCACCCGCTCTCCCCCGCAGCAGGAAAAGCCCGGGCAGTGGGCTTGATGGGGCTGGACCTCGATGCACAGGACCCAGAGCACCCAGTGCCACAAGTCTCCTCGTGCCCAGAGACAAGCCCTGGTGCTCCCTTGCAGGATGCCAATGGCTTGGGAGATTTCTCCTCCAAGGCCTTAGAGTGCCACAGCCTCCGTGAGCTTACGTTTGAAGCCGTGGGGAGATCTTTTCTCACTGGGACCTGTGGCACGATGGGGAAGAGCGGTACCTGAATGCACGGAGAGTCTGATGGTTGTGCAGGAGCCGTTCCTTTACGCGCTGCTTGTCTTCCTCCAGCACCTTCCTTCTGTCACAGGCAGGCACGTTTATCAGGCTGATCGTATCGCGGAGAAGCGCGTCCTTCACCTCCCGCTCCAGGCGAAGCTGGGAGAGTGCTTCACCTGCCAAAACAAGGAGTTAATTCACACTCCAGCACCCAGCAAGCGCTGCCAGCAGCCAGCCCCAGCCCCAACCTCATCCCTGGACCCAAAACCAGCCCCAGCCGTACCACACACTTTCCGATGAAGTCGGTCGGCCACTCAGACCCCACAGCCCGCAGGACTGGGGGTGTGGAGCAGCTCTCGGCATTTGAGATGCTCTTACAGGTCAAGAAGGCCTTGGGTTCAGGGCACTCCCTGCTGTTGGAGAGGGTGTCCAGGGAACGGTCAGGGACACCCTCCAGTCCCGCTTAGGCTACAGCAGCTTGCCTGGTACTTGACTTAACCCAGGAGGCCCTTCTGAAGCAGATCAGCTCTGTTCAGCCCACAGCTCCTTGCTGCGCAGCCTCCCCCCAGACCAGCCAGCTGTCGGCTCTCCACTGCTTCCGGTCTTGTTTCAGCCCAGCAGGAGATTCCCCCCTCACCTCGAGCAGCCACGGCTTCAACTTTCTGTCCAGTAAAATGTCGAAGCCCAGGATCTCAAAGCAGGCACTGCCAGTCACGTGCTGGGGAAAGCAACTGTGGTACTGGTGCTTCACAATGGGGTGAGCTGAGATCAGTGTCTTGATAACAAGATCTTCAATATCTTCCCAGAGCTTGGCCTTATTGAAGCTGTTTTCTCTCATCCAAACAAACAGGGTGGACAGTTTCCTGTGTGCAGGACAGAAAACACTAAGAGCTGCCCTGTGAGACCACGATCGCCCTGAGAAAGGCCCTGGCAAACAGGGCTCCCAAAGGCAGCCTTTTTGCAGGTTGTGCCCCAGGCACTGCAGCATCCCCACAAGACCGTACCTCTTACTGCCTTTCACGTCATCCCAGACAAAGTTTTCACTGCGTCTGTTGATGGCATAATTGGTCAAATGCATGCAGGTGTCATCCTGAGAGAGGATACGTGAGAGGCTTTCATTTACTATGAGCCACATGGCACCAACACAAACTGCTCACAGACTGTTCTGGCTGCCGGAGTCGGCTCCATCTCTAGAGGAGCTGGGATCGGTTGTCCGTCTGTCCAGCAGTGAGGTGCAGCTGGCGGTGTGGGACCAGGCTCCTGAAGCTGCTGCCAGGTGCCTGTGGAGACAGGAGGCTGCCGAGGCCCTGCCATGGCTGCCGTGCTGGGTGCTGCAGGGTGATGTTCAGCGCCTGATGTGCTGTGAGATGCAGGCACTTGGCTGCACGTGGAGTTGTGTCCCCTGTTTGGAGGGCCACAGGTCTTTCTTGCCTGTCAAACCACCCCAGAGGGATGCAGGCTCTCACCCAGGGCCCTTCTGCAGGTCTCTCCCAAGGGCTGCTCTCTTCCCCCTGTTGTCCGGAAAGGCCCAGCCTTGGACCTGCTCCCATGGCCGCATGGCTGGTGATTGCCCAGCTCTCTGGTCTGCCCAGGTCTCTCTTTGAGGTCTAAAAGCCTCATTTTGGGGGGTCCAAGCCCTCATGGTTCCAAGCTGCACTTTTAAGGTGACAGGACTCCCCTCCTTAGGAGCCCAGACCATCCCTTTGAAGGCCTCGAGCCTGCTTTTGAAGGGTCCCCCAACGCCTCCCCGTGAGAGTACAGAGCCTCCTTCTCTGGCTCCAGAGTGTCACTTTTAGGAACCATAGCCCAATTTTGAATTTTCAGCCCAGAGTTGTGGAGCCCAAAGCCTGTTCTTAGGGGCCAAACTCCTCACACAGCGAAAAAGGCCTCATCTGTTTCATGCTCAAAGCCCTGTTTTCAGCCTCCAGAAGCCCATTTTTAGGCTGTAAAGCATCACTTGAGGGCGCCAAACCCGGTTTCAGGGTGGAAAGCCACATTTTCATTGCTAGAGCTCCACTGTCAGCACCCAAAGTTCTGTTCTGAAGGCCAAAGCCCTGCTGCTGAGGGTCCAGACTCAACTGTGTGGGGCCCAACGCCCTCTTTTCCAGCTCTAAGCCTCCTTGTAGATCCCCAGGCCCTCTAATATGGACCAAAGCTTCATTTGGGCAAGGAGGGGCAAGAGGCTGCTGAGGGGACTGGAAGACAAATGTTGTGAGGGGCGTCTGAGGGAAGCCGGGCTGTTTAGTCTGGAGGAGGCTCAGGGGAATCTCTTCCGAGAGAGGGTTTTTAGGCCCTGGAAGGGGCTGCCCCGGGAGGTGGCGCAGTCGCCAGCCCTCGGGGTATTTAAAATACGTGCAGACGCAGTGCTTAGGTGCCGCAGCTGAAGTTTTGCGGACTCAACTCAGACCAGTGTGATCAAGTGCTGAGCTCCTTTATTGAAACACACACAGAGCTTATACAGGTTTCTGTATCAGTGCACGAGTTCCATTACGTTGCTGTGGGTCAGATGCTCTGCTCACCCGCCTTACCTGCGTCTCACTATGGCTAATAATGGGTTGAGGCTACACAGTCACGCCGTTCCTTTTTAAGGCAGTTGTTCACATTCCTGCAGTTTGTTATCTCATGGAATTGCCTGCAAGCTCGTGTTCTCAGGGACATCTGCTAGCCTGTTACTGCATACTGACACGTCTCTGCTGCCTTCCCCAGGCCTGATTATATGGGGGTCAGGGATAAATCTGGGTGGGCTACAAAACCCACTCCTCTCAAAATGCATTGAAACACTTAGGGACATAGTTCAGTGATGGCTCTGGCAGGCCAGCTTGATGGTGGGACTCGATGATGTGAGAGGTCCCTGCCAGCCAAGACAGCTGAAGGATACTGTGATTCTATGATGCCTTGTGGCCATCAAGGAAGCAATAGGTTCCCCCCATTTAGAGGGCCCAAAGTCTGGTTTATAGCACCTGTGTCATGCTGGGCAGGTCCCATGCCCACCTGCCTGCTTGCTAACCCTGTGAGCACCCGTGGCCCTGTGTGCCCCAAGGTGCAGTTTGGCCCAGGGAACTCCTGGGTTTGCTGCTGTCACGACCCAGACAGTTGTGCTCTGATCTGTATTTCTGTCTACACGTTTATTCGGGTTGGGGAGGTGGATTCCATTCATTGGAGGGCTGGTAGGTGTTGGGCTGGTCCTGTAATTCATTCCTGTCTGTGCTGGAAGCTGGGGTGGAGGTGGGCGGGGTGGTGGGGTCTCCAATATAGTGGGAGCAGGCCCCCTCCTGGTGCTGGGTGGCTGCCAGGCGTCTTTTCCAGATAGAGGAGATGACTGTTGCTGTTGATGCCACCCCGCAGAGGTGCTGGGTTATGTTGTCTGGCAGTTGAGCAGCGAGGTGTAGCTGCTGGTTTTGGACCAGGCAGAGCTGCGCCTGTGGAGACAGGAGGTTTCTGAGGATGTGTCCCAGCTGTGGTGTTGAGGGGTACAGGATTGGCTTCAATGCCATCCACATTGTGCGATGCAGGCGCTCAGCTGCATGTGGAGCTGTGGGCAAAGAGGGCTCTGTGCAGAAAATGGGGTGCGTGGCACCCCTTGGCTCATCTGGGGCTCTACTTGCCTGCTGCTGGCTCTTCTTGTCTCAGAGATGAACGGGAGTTGGGGAGTTGGACTTCCCTGTGCTGGCTGGGGTTCCCGGCGGACAGGTGCCCTTGCGTGAGGACACACTGTGGTCTTCGCCTGCAAGAGCACAGTCATTCATTGGGAGGACAAGCAGAACCCAGCAGCTCTCCTGCTCACCCCCTGGAACCTCCTTGATGGGGTTGCTCAGGGCCAGCGGCGGGGAAAGTGGTACTCACGGTCTGCAGCCTTGATTCCCCAGCCAGGGAGCCTCTGGCCTCTCGCCTGCTGCAATTTGCTGCGCTCATGGCAGGGGATTTGACGTCCCTGGATGTAGAGGGAGCCTGTGGCAGCAGGATCCAAGCCCGGTGTGGCTGGCAGCTCAGTGTTGGCTCTGGGCTTGGGCATGCGCTGGTTTGCTGAAGGCTGGATGTGAGCTCGTGGGAGCAAGGGCAGGCTGAGAGTCAGCGCCTGGTGAGTGTTGTGACCCTTGAGTTCATCACACGGAAACTCCATCTGGGAGGAGAGAAAGCAGCAGCAGCTCAGTTCCACAGGCCTTGACATGAGGTGGGAAGGAAAAGTCGTCTCTGGTCGCCCACAGGTGCTCGCTAAAGCCTGGCCCTGTGCCTTCCCCTGGGTGCAAACCACACTCAGCGCCCTCAACTCAAATGCTCTGAGCGGGCACAGCAGCTGCCTGCATCATCTGCCTGCAGCAGTGCTGACTGCCACCGTCTGCCCTCAGCACTGGTTGAGCCGGAGCAGGCTTTGCGGAGAGAAGTGCCAGGCTCAGCAAGAAAGGCTCTGACCCAGCCCCAGATAAAACTTTGCTGCTGAAAAAGATCCCTTGGAGTTTAGGCAGAGCTTGGGCACACGCACTGCCTTTGCCTCAGGGTGCCTGTGGAGGGCTCATCCCCATCCCTGTTGCATCCTGGTGCAAGGCAGAAGGCAAGGCATGTGGGGAGAGCCGTTGTTTGCAGCGCAGAATTCACCAAGAGCCTTTGGTTGCCCACGCTTCCCTGTAGTCCCCAACGTCCCAGAACTGGAACAAAACCCATGGACCCAGACACCACGTGGGATCTCGTTGAACTGGGCCGCGCCAGGGCTGCTCGATGCCTGCGCGTCATTGCTCACGCCCCGCCCACGAATGGCTCTCCTGTGCCGGCCTCGCAGGGTCGGCCTTCCCTTACTTGGCCTTTGGGCTTAATGGTGCTGAATTCCTGGGTGTCGGCTGGTCCCTTGGCTGTGGGGAGCAGCTGAGAGAGCTGATCCACAATGCCACAGCGGCGGATAAGATTCGCCCACTGCAGAAGAGCCTCCCTTCTTTCCTTCTCCTCCTTTTCCACAATGTCCTGAGGCTGCATAGAGTTGTACTGCATGGGCTGCACCTTTGGAAAGACAGACCCGAGTTCCAGCAAACTTGAAGCCCTAGTGATGCCCGAGAGACACCAAGCCACAGGCTGCTCCCAGCCCTAAGGATAATGACAGACTTGGGGCTGGAGCTGGGACAAGATCCCGGTGGGAGTCCCAACAGCCCTGGGATGGGACAGCCGGGTGCTTGCAAGGGCCTCCCAGCACAAGCTGTCAGCTCTCCCGACATCAGGAAGGGGAGTCAAACCTCGGAGCTCCCTTGCCTGGGAGACACCCCTGGCTAGCCCAGCCCTGATCCACCTTACTGCCTTTGAGGGCCTCATGACCACCAGTGCCAAGAGCAAGGTACCTTCCTGTTCCCTGCGATGCTGAGCCTCTTGGTGAGGAGGATGGTGGGAGCTGTGGGTTTTGCATGGATCTGGGATCTGTCCCCAGCTGACACTCCTTGCAGGTGCTCTTTCCTCTCCGTTTTCTTCTTGATGGTGAGAGCCTCCAGCTTTTCTTTTCTCAGTCGAATTGCCTCCAGCTTCTTCCTGCTGGAGAGCAGGAGTCTCAGTCACCAGGTCAAGAGGAGCCGTAAGAACCAAAGGCGATTACGAGTCTGGACTGAACAGACCCGAAGAGAAGGGTGCAGGGAGATGGGCCAGGAGGACTTGGAAAAGAGACTCGCATGGCTGTGAGAAACCCCCTTGAATTCGGCCATGGCCGCCAGAAGGGTCGAGGATGCCTGTGCCATAGCACAGGCCCAGAAGTCAGTGGAATAGGGAGTCTGCCTCTCCAGAGGACGCACTCCTGCAGATTCCTTCCCTTCCAGCGCTCACCAGCTTAGGTGCATCTGTTGAGCACCAGAGCTGCTCCCAAGAAGGGCTCAGAAGCCAGTGGTCTCTGTGCCAGCCATGTGAGGAGTGGGTTCTCCACAAGGGCAGCGTACCTGGCACACTCCTCCCTTGCTTTGGATGAGGCGGTTTCCCGGAAGAGGGAGATGCTCTGGTTGAAGAACGGCTCGTACTTCTCTGTCCCACACGCCGGGTAAATGCGCCGGAAACCGCCCAGGTGCGAGTTCTCGTACTGTTCTGCCTCCGCCAGCCAGGCAGCCTGGTTGCTCTCCAGCTCCTGACGTCTTCAAACCGGGAGAAAGCACAGGCAGGGAGTTGGGACAGGAGGCTCCAGGTGCTGCCACGGTGAGGGACAAGGGCCTGGCAAGCTTCTTTCCCCATCTGGTAGCCCCTTTTACGTGCGTGCAGGGAACCAACGTGATCTGTGCTCCACCTACCCCCAGAGTGGGCTGGGGAAGCACTTCCAGCTCTCTCCCCTGCTGCCCACGCTTATGCCATGCTGCCCCTCAGCCTTTTCCCCCAGCTAATCCAAGGAGCAGAGAATTTCCTTTAGAAGCCCCTACTCGAGGCGTTCCTGCTACCCCGCACGCTGTCAGGAGCTTTCTTTGCCAGCCAGCGGGGAGCTTGGAGCAGCTGAGGCTGCAGGGGCAGAGGCTGAGTACGGAGTTAACATGCTCAGCAGCTCCAGCCTGGAATTCTCTTGGGTGTCCTAATTGAAATGGGAGCTGGAGGGGTTCCTGCCCACCACCCCCTGCTCCCTGCAGCAGGAAAAGGCCGGGCAGTGGGCTCGATGGGGATGGACCTTGATGCACAGGTCCCAGAGCACCCAGCGCCTCAAGTCTCCTCGTGCCCAGAGACAAGCCCTGGCGCTTCCTTGCAGGATGCCAAAGGTTTGGGAGATTTGTCCTCCGAGGCCATAGAGTGTCACAGCTTCCGGGAGCTTACGTTTGAAGCCTTGGGGAGATCTTTTCTCACTGGGACCTGAGGCACGATGGGGAAGAGCGGTACCTGGATGCACGGCGAGTCTGATGGCTGTGCAGGAGCCGTTTCTTTACGCGCTGCTTGTCTTCCTCCAGCACCTTCCTTCTGTCACAGGCAGGCACGTTTATCAGGCTGATGGTATCGCGGAGAAGCGCGTCCTTCACCTTGCGGTCCAGGCGAGAGTCTGTGGTGAAGCTGGGAGAGTGGTTCACCTGCCAAAACAAGGAGCTAATTCACACCCCAGCTCCCAGCAAGTGCTGCCAGCAGCCAGCCCCAGCCCCAGACCCAGACCCAGTCCTACCGCACACTTTCTGATGAAGTTGGCCGGCCGCTCAGACCCCACAGCCCGCAGGACTGGGGGTGTGGAGCAGCTGTCGGGATTCGGGATGCTATTACAGGTCAAGGCAGCCTTGGGTTCAGGGCACTCCCTGCTCTTGGAGAGGGTGACCAGGGAACGGACAGGGACACCCTCCAGTCCTGCTTAGCCTACAGCAGCTCGCCTGGCTACTTGACTTCACAGCTTGTTGGTTTTGGGACCCAGGTTGCCCTTTTGAAGCAGGTCAGCTCTGTTCAGCCCACCTCCCCTCGTTGCACAGTCTCCCCTCGACCAGCCAGCTATCTGCTTTCCACTGCTTCCAGACTTGCTTCAGCCCAGCAGGAGATTCCCCCCTCACCTCGAGCAGCCACGGCTTCAAATTTCTGTCCAGTAGAACATCAAAGCCCAGGATCTGAAAGCAGGCACTGCCAGTCACGTGCTGAGGAAAGCAACTGCGGTACTGGTGCTTCACAATGGGCTGAGCTGAGATCAGCGTCTTGATAATAAGATCTTCAATATCTTCCCTGAGCTTGGCCGTGTCAAAGTTCTTTTCTGTCATCCAGGCAAACAGGGTGGACATTTTCCTGTGTGCAGGACAGAAGACACTAAGAGCTGCCCTGTGAGACCACGATCGCCCTGAGAAAGGCCCTGGCAAACAGGGCTCCCAAAGGCAGCCTTCCTGCAGGTCGTTCCCCAGGCTCTGCATCATCCACACAAGACCATACCTCTTGCTGCCCTTCACGTCATCCCAGACAAAGTTTTCACTGCATTTGTTGATGGCATAATTGGTTAAATGCATGCAGATGTCATCCTGAGAGAGGAAACGAGAGAGACTTTCATTTACAGTGAGCCACACGGCACCAACACAAACAGCTCACAGACACCCTGAAACACCTTCTGGGAGGAGGAGGCAGGGGTACAGAGTGTGCAAAGAATGGGAAAGAAGCAAGCTGCATGCCATGAAAGCCATCAGACTTGCCTTTTCTACTGGGTTCCTGGTGCTGCTGGGGTTGATGTACTTCACGGTGGCAAAGCGGGCCAGACCCTCCTTGTAAATAAAAATCCTCAGTGGGTCACAAGATGTGACCAGCACATAAACACGAAAGTCAAATTTGAAGCCATCAATGAGGAAAGGCTGTGAGATATAAAAGGCAGAGGGAGCGTGAGAAAAGCAAAGGCTGCAAGGCGGCTGCTGGCTGCCCTGCACGAGGCTGGCTGCCCTGTCTCACTGCTTGTGCTGCTCCCCGGCCCCTCAGCAGTGAGGAGAAAGGCAAGCTTTCGCCAGGCCTTTGCTGAGCTGCGGCCACCTCTGTGCCCCTGGCAGGTCCAGAGGACTCAAGGAGGATGTGGGGTGCTGGAGGAGCTGCGAGGTTGCACACCCCCAGCTCTAGTTTGAGATCGTCCCCCTTACCTTAGAGATGTACTGCTGGCAGATCATGCGCTTGTCCTGTTTGATCTCCTTTGGGTTTCTTGTTATGAGGATGCCTTTTCCCTGGCAGCCACTCTGAGGCTTGCAGATGAACATTCCAATTTTCCACTTGCGTATGTAAGCCTGGAAATCTCCATAGCTGTGGAAGGAAGGGGGAACTGTTAAGAGCTGCAAAACCTCCCAGCCCCAGACCTCTCCCGTAACAGAGGACAGGTTTTCCTGGCCCCAGGAAAGAGCCCCAAGAACAGTCAGAGGCCTGCAAAGAGATGCTCTTGCAGCGAAGATGCTTTCGGTCAGCAAGGGGGAAAATCCTGCTGAGCGGGAGGTGGGTGGGTCCATGGAGCAGGCCTCGTGCCCCTGTCCCGTGCCCTTCCCGGGCAAGCAATGGGCACTGCCCCAGCCCCCGGGAGACGAGAGCCTGCCATGCCGCCCCGCCAATGCCGCCTCTCCTGCTCGCTCCGAGCTGCAGAGAGACCTTCCAGCCAAAAGCCGATTCACACTCCTCCCTCGCCCACTGCCCTTTGGCATTCCGGGTGGGTGCCCCTCCCCAGCTTTAGCCCCTCTGCACTCTGCCTGCAAGACACACGGCCTGAAGCCAGAGACGTGTGCCGACACAGCGCTCAGTCACAGGGAGGGATTCCAAGTCTGAGAGAGGCCCCGCAGCCCACCACAGAGAGGTTCCCGCTGCCTCATTTCCTATCCCTGCTCTCAGCTGCTTTAATGCCCATCACTCACTCAGCTGGCAGGCACCAAGTGCGGGGGAATATCTTGTACTCCTCGGGGAAGAGCTTGAGCATGCGGTTCAGGTTGTGCGCTAACAAGTCCTTCCGGCAGATCTCCATCATGCCTGGGAAGTGGTTGATTTTCTGAAAGAGGTGCAGAGGGAAAAGAGAGTCAGCAAAGGGACAGCAGGGATCCTCCCCCAGAGCTGAGGAAAGCCGCCGCACACGGAAACCAGCGGGTAGAATAGGAAGCTGGGCTTTAAAGCGGTGGCCTTGACCGCCTGCTGAGGGGTTATTCTCCAGCAGTGTCACTGATGGCACCGTACCAGTGGCGCAGCAGAAGCAAAGGCTCGTGAGCGTGCATCCTCTGGAACCTAAGCAGACAAGGTCCATGGGTGATTCTTTGGACGCTTCTGTTTCCTGATGCGACACGCTGTTCCATTACGTCCCCCGCGTATTCTACTTCCCTCCCCCCCCACCCCTTACTGAGCTCCTCCTGCAGCTCTTGACAGGGGGGTACTTACCTGAAACCATTTCATTTTCACCATGTGCTCCAGAGAGACTGAGGTGTCTGCCCAACACACCGTCCACTCCTCGGTTTCTCCCGCTTCTCTAAGCCCGCAGCACTGTGCTGCCCGCCGCACTGGACCAAAGAGAGCAGGTGACAAAGGGGCCAGGCAGAGGGGCCCCGGGAATGCTAAACCCCCAGTGTAACCAGGGACATGGGGGTGGTCAGAACACTTCAGCCTGTGCTTCCAACTACAGATGCAAAGTACCGGCAGAGACCTTCAGGAGGTGACCGAAATGCTTTATGCAGCTAAACACAGCCCAGACCTTGGCTGCCAGTATTCCGGGAGCTCTCAGCCCCCTGAGTCCACATGCCTCAGGGTCCCAGGGCTTACCACTCTCATACTTGCAGCTGGTCAGGTTGATGGAGGGAACACTGGAATGGAATTAGACAAGAGAGCAGCCGCTCAGCAGGGACCTGGACACTGGGCTAAGGGGCAATTCTGCCTCAGAGCCAAGAGTGGCTCAGCAAGCCATGAGGTGATGTGGCAGAGGGGCCCTGAGCAGCAGCCTCTCCTTGGCCGTGTCACGCTCAGGCTCAATGGGATTCCCGGCTCAGGGGAAAGAGCGAGCACCTCTTTTTCCCATCCCTGGTGCTGCCCCATCTGCTCCATGGGACTGTTGGCTGTTTTAGCCTGTTCCATGGGGACTGGGGTTCACCCAAGGGGAGCACAGCAGGGCTAGTTGTGGAAGGCTCATGCTTTCCTGACAGGACATCTCCTGAGGACGGCCGTCTCTGAGGCTGAAAGCCGGCACTCAGCTGGGCAGCCTGAGAGCCATGGCCCTGGGAACAGGGCTGTGACAAACCCAGGGCTTGGAGATGTGCTCCTTGCTGCGCAGCCTCCCCCCAGACCAGCCAGCTGTCGGCTCTCCACTGCTTCCGGTCTTGTTTCAGCCCAGCAGGAGATTCCTCCCTCACCTTGAGTAGCCATGGCTTCAACGTTCTGTCCAGTAAAATGTCGAAGCCCAGGATCTCAAAGCAGGCACTGCCAGTCACGTGCTGGGGAAAGCAACTGTGGTACTGGTGCTTCACAATGGGGTGAGCTGAGATCAGTGTCTTGATAACAAGATCTTCAATATCTTCCCAGAGCTTGGCCGTTCTGAGGTTGTTTCCTCTCATCCAGGCAAAGAGGGTGGACAGTTTCCTGTGTGCAGGACAGAAGAACCTAAGAGCTGCCCTGTGATACCACAATAGCCCTGAGAAAGGCCCAGGCAAACAGGGCTCCCAAAGGCAGCCTCCCTGCAGGTCGTGCCCCAGGCACTGCAGCATCCCCACAAGACCGTACCTCTTGCTGCCCTTCACGTCATCCCAGACAAAGTTTTCACTGCATTTGTTGATGGCATAATTGGTCAAATGCATGCAGGTGTCATCCTGAGAGAGGATACGTGAGAGGCTTTCATTTACTATGAGCCGTGATTGAGGGATGGGACACAGCTTCATGCAATCAAATGTCAATTTATTGTTTGCAATTGGAGGCATATATACGCTTTGCAAGCTATGTCTGCTTGAGCTTGATTGGTGCTTCCTATAACATTCTGTATTTGAGAACTGCTCATTGGTTAAACACAAACAACAAGGCTTACATGACTATTGTTATGTAAACATAAATAATAAATAATAAAAGGATAAATATCTTCTTAGCACAGCTTGTTAGTTCTTCTTTTCAAGGCTGGCTGCTTCCTTCTCTCACAATTTATCACCCCATGACTCTCAGCCCTGCACGAGGCTGGCTGCTCTGTCTCACTGCTTGTGCCGCTCCCCGGCCCCTCAGCAGCGAGGAGAAAGGCAAGCTTTCGCCAGGCCTTTGCTGAGCTGCGGCCACCTCTGTGCCCCTGGCAGGTCCAGGAAGGTGCAGGGAGAGGACACAAGGAGGATGTGGGATGCTGGAGGAGCTGCGAGGTTGCACACCCCCAGCTCTAGTTTGAGATTGTCCCCGTTACCTTAGAGATGTACTGCTGACAGATCATACGCTTGTCGTGTTTGATCTCCTTTGGGTTACATGTTATGAAGATGCCTTTTCCCTGGCAGCCACTGGGAGGCTTGCAGATGAACGTTGTGGTTTTCCTCTTGTGTCTGTAGACCTGCAAATCTCCATAGCTGTGGGAGGAAGCGGGGGCTGTTCAGAGCTGCAAAAAACCTCCATCCCCTGAGCTCGCACGTACCAGCCCACCCTGTCCAGCTCCAGCTGCCCCAAGATTACAGGGCAATTACGTGTCCAGTTACAGAAACGGCCTCCCAGGCAGCCACGATCTCTGCAAAGCCAAGAAAAGGGGCATCAGAGGGTACCAGGGTTCCCGATCTGGTGGGAGCAGGTCCACCCCTGGTGCTCTGCGGCTGCCAAGCAGCGTTTCAGGATGATGACGATGGCTGCTGCAGATGCTCCAGCTCTCAGAGGAGCTGGGATCGGTTGTCCGTCTGTCCCGCTGCGAGGTGCAGCTGGCAGTGTGGGACCAGGCTCCTGAAGCTGCAGCCAGGTGCCTGTGGAGACAGGAGGCTGCCGAGGCTGATGCAGGCTTCTTGAAAAGAAACCCCAGGTTTAGGGAAGGGGTGGCCCACCAAGAGCTTTCCATCCCGGCACATTCTGCGTGGGACCAGATGCTGTGTGCTTTCAGTTTTGGAGATGGGGTTCAAAAAGTGCAAGAGAGTTTTTGAATCATAACATTACTCAGACCTGGGGAACTGCAGGCCCTGCACAGCCCCTGCTTTGAGGGGAACGAGCACAACCCAAGGAGCCCTTGGGCTTGGGGCACCACCACGACTGGGACCCAGGAGTCCTGGTGGCTCTGTCCCTAAGAGAGGGCTCTGGTCAATTCAAGCTTAAAAGAACAGGCACAGTCACACACCAGCATGTTCCAGCCACCCCAGCTGTGACAATGATCCTTTTTCTAAAAAAACCCAACCCACAAAGCCCCCAAATAATCTGAGCCCTGTGAAATTTAGGGGGTTAGATCACAGTTTCCCCTTTCCCAACCCTCCCATGCTCACCCACAGGCGCTGGGCCAACTCGTGAGTTGAGACACAAACAGTTTGTGGGACACGCACACACACACACAGAGAGGGATAATAATATTATAATAATAACAACAATAATACAAACAATAATGGGACACATGACAGTCTCCTAAAAGTTCTTTCAGAGGCACAGGCCTCTGCTCATGCACAGACGGCATATGCGAAGTTTCACTGTGAAGCCTTATGGGGACGGTTTCTGAAATAAGACAAGCAATTTTAATCAGAAGAAGCCTTTCACCTTGCATTTGGCAACTGAGGGAGATGGGGAGCCAGCACTACAGAGCAGACACCAGAAAAGGATGCAGGAACCCCCCACCTCCTGTCGTCTTGGAAGCTGTGAGCTGACAGGTAAGGAGCAGAAAGCTGCACATCAAGTGAAACAATATGGAAAGAGTTGGGAAAGAGGAACTTGTTCAGTTCAAAAAGAAGACAGGACATTGCCATGTCCAAAAAAGCACGAGGCCTGACAGGGACTCCCCACCGCTGCCCTTGGGAGCTGCTCCATGGCTGGGAGCAGGGTCAGGCAACGGTAGGGATGCGCTGGGGGACCCCCACTGACAGACAGGAGAAGGAGCAGTCAGAGAGAAGGTTTAGGCAAGCAGCAAACACATGGCTGCTGCACCGTGGCTGTCAGCTTGGAGCTGAGCTGCCTTTTCCCCACACTCCTGCAGCTCTCCACAGAGGCTGAGGGTTTCAGGAGCTGCTTCCCAAGGGGACGCGTTGTGGCTGTCAGCTGACAAAAGCTGTACTTGCTGGGCTGTGGGGGTGGCTGGACAGCACCGGGAGCTGCTGCAGGAGCCTTGCCTGAGGTTCCTGCTGGTCTCAGAACAATGTGGCTGCCAGGACTTCCAGATCCTGATGCCTGGGCTGCTCTGAGCACTGTTGCAGTTCTGTGTAGCTGTGCTGCTGAGATGGCTTTTGAAAGCAGCAGTTTCAGCTTTCTGCCAGCTCCAGACTATAAACATCAGCCAGTTTGAGGCCAAAGTTGCCGCTCACCAGGGCCGAGCCAGTCGGAGATGGTCACAGCGCCACTGTGAGTCACATCGAGGAGAAAAACACCAAACTGCTGCCAGAGGCACTTTGCCACTGGAGAAGGGAGTGAGAAGATGTAACAAGCTGCACAGCCACCCAGGCCAGGCCCAAAGGAGAGTGGGGGGAAGAATGAAGAAGGAGAGTTTCCCCTGCAGCTCGTGGGGAAGACCCTGGTGAGTGTGGAATGCCCTCCCACAGCTGAGACGGGAGACAACTGGGGAGGAATGGACTGAAAACCCCCATTCCCCATTCCCTGCCCCTCCCTGTGCTGCCATGGGGGGAAGAAGGGAGTGAATTTATCATTAAAGTCAAGTGTGTGAAGAGGCGAGGGGTGGGGGGGAAGGAGACGTGTCAAGATCTGGGGAAGGAAAGCAGCTTGTGAGGATCCACCGGAACCCCACTGCCCGTTCCCTGCCCCTCCCCACACCGTGTTGGGGGGTGTCCTGGTTTTGGTCAGGATGGAGTTAACTTCATCTGGAGCAGCGGATGGAATGCTGTGTTTGAGAGTTAAAATGAAAGCAGTGCTGGTAACACCCTGGTGTTTCTAGTTGCTGTCAGACAGTCAAGGACTTTCTCAGCTCTTCATATTTCTCTGTTCATGAGAAAGGAGGGGCGAAGCCAGGACAGGTGACCCAAACTGGCCAAAGAGAGTATTCCATGCCAATTACGTCATGCTCAGTATAAAGGGGGCTGATGGGAGGAGGAGCAGGGGCGGCTCCGGGACGCGCGGTTCTTGAGGGACGGTCGGGTTCTGGGACGGCTCTGGGTGGCACGGCCTGAGCTGTGGGTTCGGTGAGAAACTGCATTGGGTATCAACAGCTTCATATATTTTTGCTCTAAAGTCCTGTCAGCATTGTTATGTTGTATCTTTCTGTTATCTTAGTAAACTATCCTTATCCCAACACACGGGCCTTTTAGTTTCTTGGTTTTGGGATTATTTGCCCCTTCCTTTTCGCTTCCCTTGCCTCTCCCCCTCCCCCTTCCCTCTTCCCCTGCTCTTCTCCTTTAAGGAGCAGGCAGCTGCGTGGATCTCGGCTCTCAGCCGGGGTAAAACCACGACGGGGGGGAAGAAGGGAGTAAAGTCCTGAATGAAGTTTAAGTCTGCTGAGAAGGGGAGGGGTGTGGGGGAAGGTCCTTTAAGACCTGGCCGCTTCGCATTTTTATTCCGACTCCGGTTCACTGGGTGTATTAGCTGCAGTAGTAATAAATCACTTCCCTTAATTCTTTGCTGAGTCTGCTTTGCCCATTGCACTAACTAGAGAGTGATCCCTCTGTCCTTATCTCAAGTTCTGAGCCTTCAATATATATTTTCTCCCCTTTTCAGCTGAAAGGGGGAGTGAGCGAGCGGCTTTGGTGGGCATTTGGCCTCTAGCCAGGGCCAAACCACCACAGCACCAAGTCTTCCGTGGGCATGACTTGGTCCCCTCAAAAGGGAGGATAACTCAGGCCCAGCTTTCTCTGGGAGCTGTTTCTCTGGAAGTGTGTTTCTAGGCTGTTTGTGTACACCAGCATCTGTCATTCCTGGGGCAAGGAGCATGCTGAGAGTCTGTAAGATGGCTGTCCAGGGCACAGAGACAGGGGATGATGCTATGTTCTTGCCAAGGATAATCCCTGGGAACAAGTCCCTGGGGGATTCCTTGTTCTGGAATTTCCTGGGATCTTCTCTAGCCAAGAGCTGTTAGCAGATATTTTGAGGAAGGGGAATAAAAAAATGGAGAACGTCTATTTTTCTCCAATGCTTTCACTTTTCCTATCCCTAAAACACTCATCAGCCTTTTTGTCTTTTTCCTGGACAGGGCATGTGAGTTGCAGGACCTGTTCTGTGGTCCAAGAGCTATTCCATGGCAAGTGAGTGGTGTTCAGCGCTCACTGACCTGTCTCCCAGCTGCACCCTGATGAGAGCTGACAGAATGAGGAGTCAATCTGAGACAACAGGACGGGGCTCGCTCCCCCCCACCCCTCATCCTCCCCCCCTGAGCTTGTTGATCAGGGCAATGCAGATCATAGAATGGTCAAGATTGGAAAAGACCTTCACGATCATCAAGTCCAACTGTTAGCCCTTGTCAGGGGCTGTGTCAGCCCAGCTCTGCCTGGATTCTGCCCTCACCCAGACCCTCAGGCAGGGGTTTTGCAAGTCCATGTGGGATGGAGTTGGAGCGAGGCAGGGCTCAGGCACTGGGCGAAGCTAAAAGAGTAGGTACCTCATGGGAGCAGGGTGAACTGAGGGCTGTCAGCGAACTGAGGAATCACCAGGGGTGGAATTTCCTTCTCCCCTCGAATGCACCCTTCCCATGGTGTGCATGCAGAGCTGGTCTGTGGGACCATGGCACAGGCAGTGGGGCAGGGTCAGCACAGGGAGAAGGTTCTGGCAGATGCCAAGAAGCAGCTGCTGGGGGTAGGAGCAAGGGAGCCCTACCAAAAATGAATTCTTCTACAGTCCTTAATCAGTAAAGTCTATTTTGGGATTTGGTTGGAGGTATTTAAGAGATTATCAACAGGTAATAGTTTATTGAGCAAGGGATATATCACAGTATGTATAAATAAAGTTGGCATTTTTCCCTTTTAGAAGAATGCTGTAACAATGCACCAAAAAACTTTTCCTGGGAACATGACACAAAGGACATTTTACTAAAGATGCTAATAAGTTAAATTTGAAATAAATCTAGGCAAGTGTTTTGGTATCACACAGAAAGCACAGAAATGTATATCCAGTTTTGAAAGTTAGAGAGGACAAAAACAATGGGTCCTTCTAACGATTTGGTATGCTTCTGGCATTTGCTTGGGAACCAGAATCCCAAGAACAGACTACACAACCTCAGAGGCCAGAGAGACATTATACTATCACATAGGAAAAAACTCGTAATCATCTATCCTACCTAGATTTCAATAAATGGTAATTATAAACTTATTTCTGCTTATTTTTTTATGTAGATATCCCTTTTATGTCTTTAAAGAAAAACCCACAAAAAAAGTAAAATAAATAGTGCTTGATAGGAAAGTATCACAAATCTTGCAGCAGAAAGATGTGGAGAGCTCCATTAACAACTTTTTAAAAGAGGGGTCTGAATTATGCAGCAGTCTGACATTCAGAGTGCGTTACTCTACCCCTGTACAACTTCTCACAGCCCCATCCCCAAAACACAGCAGTCATTTCAAAATAAACTCTCTTGAAGCTAAAGTCCTTATTTTTTGTTCCTTAGTCGAAAATGGAAACCGTTTAATCTGAATTCCTCTTTCAAAAACCAAGACCCGTTCACAGAATAATATTTTTCATCTGTACTATCAAGAAGTTTGACATTATTTTGCGTCTATTTTTATTGTTATAATACTATGATGATTAGAGTTTGCAGAGAACCTCTGAGCTCAGAAAGACAGGTGAGGCAGGCTTTCTGACAGATGTCTGATCTCCTCTTCCCCCTATCTACACTGCCATAAAGTCATCTCCTGTTTTGCCCTACCCCACTGTGCTTCACATCATCTTTCTAAGCACCCTGGTGACTTTTCTATTGGCCAATAGATAACAGATGTCATCAGTAGAAAGTTATCTTCATGCTGACTGACCTGCTGCCTGCAACCAGAGTATTTAACAGCTGAGTTGTTCCTGCTTTTCCCTCAGACAACAGGGAGAACAAACATTCAGTTTTCTCTCTTCTGCCCAGCTTTGGCTTTCCATAAAACATACAATTTCAAGATTCATACCTTCCTTCAAATTTAGATGAAGCTGAATAGCTAGTTCAAAACCTACTGGGGAGGGATTGCAGACAAGAAGTCAGATAGCTTTCATCCTTGCTCTCAAAAAAAAGAAATAGCAAAACTGTTCAAAAGTTCACCAGACAGCAAAGGCAGCAATTGTGTAGCACCTTTCTAGCAAAGAAAACCAAAAGAATTTCATTGTTATTCTTAATGAGGCCAGAATTCTGTCCGAGTAACATGAGTATAATCAGAATTATCTCTATTTCAAAGATAGAGATCACCCAGTCCTGTCGTTTTTCCCAATACTTAATACTGCAAATATCTAACAGTGGAGAACTAGGCCAGCACACACTTCAATGTTAAACTATTATCTTTTCAAGCCACCAATACTTGTGAGCTTTAAATCTGCACATGTTAAATATGGATCTCATTCTGTTAAGATGTCTATTCTTGATTACAAAGTAATCAAGAAGTGAAAGGACTTATCCAAACACAGTCCTTTTTTTTTCTAATCTCAGAAGTGGATTTAAGTCTAAACATGTCTTCTTTAGGTATTACACTGAGCCAGCCAGCATATGAAAAACCCCCACATATTTGCTAGCAAGATTAGGTCCAGAGCAACAGTAGGAATGACATGGTGGTTAAGGGGACTGACTAGCATGCAGGGACAGTCAAGCTCATTTGACTGCACTTCAGATAAAGTATTTAATATGGGATTGTAGATTTTTACTTATATTCACTAACCCAATAAATCCAAGATAATAAAAGTACCGAGAAAAAAAAGTTTCTTCAGTGTCTCCAATAACATTCCTTTGGTGATCAGTTTAGTGATCACATAACTACAAAACCATAATATTTTTCCTATTTTGCCAATATGGCCTAAATAAGAATACAAAAATAAAAGAGAAATTTAAAAATCCAAATTAATAAGGAATCTCATGTACTATTATTCAATATTCTTATTATTCCTAAACACAGCAGATTATTTAATGCATGTTTGGAATGGAATACGTCTATTTTAAAAGATAAAGCAGATTTTTCAACCTCCGTCAATTCATTAGTGTATTTTTTTTAATTAGACTCCAAAGCTACAATAATTAAAACTATATGTAGGGAAGAAATCTCTCATTTTTTATGTTATATTACTTCTTCAGCATTATTATAAGCCCAGTCTGCCTGATGTGAGTCTAATTTTCTACTCAATCTTACGCTGAGTCCCACTGGGAAAGTGAGATATTGTGATTATTAAGAAAAGCAGAGAAAGAAGAGATTAAAGACTCCCTGCTAATGAGTAGAAGAGAAAAAGAGATGTGCCAATCTACAGAGTAGTACCTCTAAATTGAACTGCCAAATAATAAACAACAAAAGGAAATAAACAATTCTTCATTACAGAGAGAGATATTTTTAGATATTCATAGATAATAAGCGCAGAATGAACAAAAATACTGTTAAAAAGAGAAAACACCAAGAGTCATGCACAAATTGGACTACTTACCTTATAGCCTTTGACAAACAAATACAATACAGACATCAAGTACATTCATTAAACATTTCTAAATATAGATGAATAATGAAGGTTAAGCAATTGTACAGACAAAATACTTAGAAATACCACGGTTTGAGGTACTTGCACTCCCTTGTACTCCCAAAATCTTAATTCTACATAATCTAGAAAAAACACTATTATTAAAATGGCTTTGGAGGCTGTCTACAATGCAAATTCTTTCAAGTTTGATATTACAGCATCAGGTAAAATTTTTCTGTTTGCAATATTGGTGAACAGAGACCCCCCTCTCTTCGGGAGATCTCAACGCATTTTACAATGGAGGAAAAAATTTAGGTGGAGAAAATGAGGGAGAAAAATCCAATTGAATGTCTAAAATTATTAATACCACAGAGGCATGAGTAAGAAATATTTTATTTAAAACTTCATATTGTTACAAAGCAGTATTTTTACATTACCAAAGGGAACTTGATGCTACTTGAAAGAATTACCACAAAGACTGGTGGAACTGTAAACTTACCCACATCTATCTATTATATGATTGGAAAATATCCTTAAAGTACTTTTGAGAATATGTAAAAGAAAGAGTATTCTGACCTTGCCTCACACAAATACAGAACTAGCTGTGATTAAAGGAAGGTAGAATGAGCAAAAAAAACCCCAAACATATTCTCTGTGCAAACTGAAGCTTGATAGGGTGACAACATCTGCTCATGTAAAACTAGAAGCGAATTGCATGGTCTCTTATTGTAAGTAGCCTCGACACTAACTGTTGGGTAAGCAGCACAATTAAACATGCAAAACTTGACTCTCTGCAAGAAATGAATAGAAACAAGAATATCCACGTGTAATACTAATAACACCAGATTCTAAGACGAAAGAAAACCTTTGTGGTGACCTGGAAGGAGCATTCCAAAAATAACAGAACATACAAATACCTAACAAGATAGAAGTAGATGCTCTACTCCCACTCAGTGTTCTGTCTAAGCTGGTAAGGTCAATTCAAGTCTTATTGTCTGTTGTATACTAGAAGCCAATTGTTTCACCTTCATTCTTTGTGAAGTTTTCTATGCTGTAAAGCATTACCCCATGTCTTGGTTCCCTACCCAAACTGAGTTTTTAACCAGCAATCTTATGCTGCTCTGTATGTTCAGATCCCCCAGTCTTTGCATCATCTGCACCTTGTCTATGTCATTTATTCCAGGCCACTGACAAGACCTTAAACACTGTGTGGCCATCCCTGATTGAGATGACAAGACCCGTGCCTGTTTGATGATTATTTATGACTTGTTTAGTAACTCTCATGCACTGGGACAACTTTGTATTGTTCTAGCTGCTTAATCAAAAGTCTTTGCCCTCCCAAGTCTCCCATTGCCATAAAGAAAGCCTACATCAACAGGTCTCTCATATCTATCAACCCAAATTGTAATCTCATCAGAAGGGTGTCATATCAGCTTCACAATGTTTGTGTTCCACAAGTTTAAGAATTATTATTACCCCTATTTCATTTTTACAATTGAGTCCAATATCAACCATGTCATTATTTTGCCTAAGATGGATATCGGTCTGACAGGCCTATAATTACCATTGTAACCTCTTTCACCCTTTCAAAACATTGGCTCAACAATAGATTTCTTCTCATGTTCCGGAATTTTCCAGTTCCAGGTTTATTGAAAAGTGATGGCAATGGTCCACTGAGCTCCTCAGACAGTTTTTCTATAAGATTTGGTCACTTACTATAAAGAGATTTCGATTTTAAAAGGTCCAAGGTTAGCAGCCTGTGACCATTTTTATCCTCATTCGTTGTTGAAACAAGGTATTTCAGTTTCAGCATCATCATATGGCCAGCATTCTGGATCACCACTAACTTTCAATTCCACATTAACTTGTTACAAGTCCCACTAGGGAAAGACAGCAAATGAGGCAATAAGAGAGAAATATATGGTAGTCCTCTTCAGGGAATAAAAAGGGTTGTAAGGGGAGAATATCAGTCCTGGAGAATCCAGAAAAGGCAAAGTTTATTGGTTCCCGGGGTGAGGACTGCTAAGGAACCCAAGGGATTTGAAGAGACAGCAACAATTTGGAAGCTGAAGAAGAAAAGTCTGCAGGCACAAATGAAAATCTGTTCAGAATGATTCCCTGTAAATCCATAATCTTCATCTATGCATTTTTTTTCCTCCTCTCATCTCTAATTATTTACCACCTTACAACTCCTCCGCTGCTGCTAACCCCTACCTACTTCCACTTAACCAACAATCCCACTGGTAGCACTCTCTTCTGTGCCTCCTAAATCCACCCAGATGACATCACTGAATGCCTTTCAGCTGGGAAACAAGTAATCTTAGCTCAAATATGGCAGACAGGTTAGCACAGAATTGCAGAAAAGTAGTTGTGACAGAAATCACATTGACTACTTTTGCTTTTCCTGCATTATTGTACACATTTCTGCCATTTTCACAGAGTAACAAGCTAAAATCATCATTAGGATTTTTTTCTCTAAAAAACTTTCTAAAGTCCTTAATTCCAATGGTCTCAGGTTTCTCCTTGTTTCCTTCTGCATCCTTTACAAATGTCTTCAATTCCTACCTTCTCATTTATATTAATTTATTCATTGGTATCAACTTCCCTTTTTTCCCATTTGTTTCATCAGAGATTACAGCTTTCCCTTCCCCCGTAAGCCAGGTTAGGTTTTAACTGTTGGGAAAATCTTCATTAAAAAATACCAGTGAACTGACCCTGAAACATTTAAGTCAAGACATCCCTAGTTTGATAAAACTTTTGTCAAAGCCAGCAGAGGACTGAGGAAGAACTCAGATGGGGTGCCTGGGGACTACCAAAGGACCATGAGACCTCTCTGGATTCTTGGTTCTGGGGAAGATCTCCAAAACCTCAAAGCTTCCCGTTTCTAAAACAGAAAAAATAATAAGTCAAAAAGGAAAAAAAGAACCCAACAACAATAAAACCACCAAACCCCACCACACTTTAAATTCTCAGTCCTTAAAAACAAAGAAATGTATCTCTCAAACTCTTTAGAAACAGAGACATCTGAGTGGGGACTTCAAGCATACAGAATGGTCTTCATATATGCTTGTCTATATTACCAGTTCTTGCTTAGTTATCCATGGCTCACTCAATTCCAACATTTTATATTTTTAAATTTGTTCTTCCAACTCATCAAAAGTCCTGGGAAGTGATGAGTGCCTCTCTGGGCGAGAGTGACTGGCAGGTGCTGTGCAGGCACGTGTGTCATGAATGTCACAGACAACATGGAGGCCTCCTCAGAGAATGCCACTGGGAGAGACAGCTTGTCTTCTGGCAGTTTGTAAATAGAAATCCAGTGGGAGTTACATGGATTTGAGTTACCAGTCACTTTATTCTTGCCTGCTGTCTACAGGAATCAGGAGAATAAACAAGTACTCTTCACCACAGCACTTCCCATCCACAGTGGAAGACAGAGTCTATTCAAAACAAACCATTACAAAGAATAATCTCTCTTTTGTTTTATCAACATCCCAATCGTGTTGTTACGACTGCAGTCATGGCCAAATAGCTATCACAGACCTATATTTCCACAAAACGCATTTTTATGATGTGCATATTCTCTCCTTTTTCAAATAAAGCACACATGCCATGCACAAATGCTGATAGGATCCTGAAAGCAAAGTCCTTTAGGGAAGCAATAACACGAGCACGACTTCTGCTGCTTATTTTATTTAGAGACACCTGGACATTGAGCAGAGAGAGAGTTCGCCAAGAGCTCTCTCACATACAGATGGAGGGAGCACGCTTTCAGCATAAACCGATCCTATTCAGAATAATAAACTCCATTGTATATTTGCCATGATCCTTTTTTGGGTTTTGGGGGTTTTGTTTGTTTGTTTGCTTCACTTACTGCACCTTTTTGTCAAGAGAATAGAAGAGCAAAGAGCAGCAATGCCTAGAGTTATATTCAGTGAAATGCAGATATCAGGAAAGCCTTGGAACACATATACTGTTGTTGTCTTTTGGTCTGCATCTCCCTAAGACAGCTGACAGGCATGAGAGGATTGTATTCTCTAAGGCTATCTCCAGGAACTGGCACCTGACACAACAGGACACGCACCTTCAGAGAAATGCCTGCGTGCCCGTGAATGGCTGAGAGGCACAAAGCCAGCAGGTGGCACTCAGAAACACGGGCTGGGGTCTGGCCGGGATCTGCTCTTCCACACTGCACGTGGCAGGCAGATCTCTCGCAGCAGTCGCTGGGCTACATAACCGTCCAGAAACAAAACATGAAACATAAATTCCTGTTAGGCAGGGTCTGATTTTTTGACCAAATTTTGGAGCAACGTCTATGAACTCTTAGTCCCAGGTGAAATACTGTGTCCGTGACATCTCAAAAGTCGCATTCACATTACCCGACCAGGAAAAAATCACATACTCCCCTGTTCCATTTTCTTCTTCTCTTCACCCAAGTGTCATTTGCCTGTGCAAAGGAGATTTCCACGCATGATTACATTTCTCAGGTTTCAAGAGTGTACAAATTGTATCACTCTTCCGTGACAGGAACCTGCCGGTATGGGACTGGTATCTTTTTCCACTACCTTCAAAGTATCTGAGCATCTGCAGGCAACTGTCTGTACCTATTCACTGAATATGCTGGCTCATTTTTGAATGGTTTTGCCCCTTTTTTCTCCCCCCTTTCTTGCAATATGTAGCCATTTGCTCAAATTAGCATGTATCCAAGCTCAAAACTATAGCCGTCATCTTGCATTGGTAGACATTTAGCACTGTTTTATTAACGATTAAGCCAAGGCTGCTTCAGTTTGTGAAAAGGCATCACTAATGGTCACCAGCCTCCGCTGTCAATAGATAACAAGAAGTCAGTGCTGCTTGTCATTCCTTGAGAGACACTGCATCCAAGCCTGCCACTTTAAGTGCAGCTCTCATTATTTATTCTCTTTCTTCTACACAGCCCGTTATCAAAACAGACTGCCTTTCATATTTCACAATTTTTAAAAGTTTAAAACTTGACATTTACAGGTTGGGGTTTTTTTTTCCTCCCCTAATTAGACTTCCTGGGGGGTGGGAAACCACCACTAAAAATTAGCAAACTTGGATCATATTGCTAAAATCTTAGTTCCTGCATTTTTACAGTTCCTTCCCAAGGCTATATCCTCCATTTTACAGAGGACCCTATATATGGGTCATTAAGAACAAAGCCCATACTTAATACACTCACTAAAAGGCTAGCCATACAAATGATCCCTAGTCAAGCAGACCCTCTAATGTGGCAAGACAGGCAAGACATCCAGAGAAGCCACAACAAGGATAAAATAAAATAATGTTTACAGCTCTTTTATCCTTTTATCTTTTTTTTTTCTTTGAATATGAGCCTTATTGTTCATCCAGTATCAGAGCATACATAGCACAAAATGAAACAAACCACAAAATAAGCATATCCCTTCCCACTACCAAGAAATCCAATAAGAACAAAACTCTCCATTCAGATATATAGAGTACACAGCTTGTGAGATAAAACTATAAGCTCAGAAGTACTTCAAGACATAATAAAAATTCATATAGTGCTTCAAAATCCTTCCTACTCCAACCACAGAGTCAGTGTTGCTGACCATGTCTCCTGATAAGAGGGGGAACTGCTACATGCTCAGATTTAATTTTTTAAGTGATACAAACCTGTATATTGTTCCCTCTAAATGACCAGGTGGGATGTTTCTGAGGGTTTGGGTTTGTTTTTTTCCCCTTCTCACAAGAGGGATACATATAACATACTTGGCCAAATTGGTTGTGTTCTGTTGTTTTTATTAAAATAATTACATTGTGTATATATATCCAGAGAGGCTTAGGGGATTTTATTTTTAAATTATTTTATCATTAACTCCAGTTAAACATTCAAATGAATAAGAAAATAAATCTTATTCTAGTTAAGGATTTTTTTTAGCTGGCTTTACAAAGTGCAGACTATTTTTGTATAAGCCAGACCCAAATTTTACAGACCTGATTGAATTACTCTCAACCGTGAGGAGATCATTTTCTTCATCATTGAGTCAGAATTCTGGCATAACAGTCAGATTTCAAAGGCAACACTCAGAAATTGTCAGCCTGCATGGATTCTCACGTATTTTAGACTTTATGTTTTGCAAGTTTTAATTTAAAGATTATTACTGTCCTAATTACTCACCTGCTCTTGTATCACGTAAAATTTTAATTTAGTTGAAGATGAAACAAATAAGGTATTGAAATACTTTTCTTTGTTATAAAAGAGAAAAAAAATCAACCTTTGTGTTTGTATTTCCTCTTTCCCATAATTTTAAGGAGGCAGATTCCTTCATGGAGAAGTCATTTATCTAACTGTTAGATTACATACTTTGCTTATACCTATAAATTAACTATCAAGTACAAGCGAACTGCATTTTAAACATCAATGAGAAATTACATACCTACTGTAAAGTGGATGGCAGAAGGGGCTCCCCGTTGGTCTGACTGTTTTAATTCATTATGGCTGATTTAATTACAGAGTTTATTTTTTTTTCTTTTTTGGAACTGGATGTTAAATCTTCAAAAATTCTTCTTATTTCATGGTATTAAGAAAAATCAATGTACATTAGTGAATTTAGATCACCACAGTATTAATGACTCACAGAGAACATACGGTAGCTAGTTAACACCTTTTCCACTGGTGATAAGGTCATTTCTGTGCAAAAAAAAACCCCTTCCACCCAGAATTAATTTCATTGTCCTTTTCTGGATTTCTGCATTTAAAGAAAAATCAAATTTTAAAAACAACCCTTAATATTTAAGACTATTTTAAACACAAGCACATAGAATGATCAATATACATATACATATGCATATAAAATGCATTTGTACATGATGTTTATCTGTTTGCACATATCCTTCTGAGATGATCCACACCCCCCTCCTAACTGTCCCACTGTCTTAAGTTTCCATGATTTGTCTATGTATGCAAAAGGAAAAAAACCTTTGAACAGACACTTACTTGGGCACGTGGACTTTTTCAGATTTTAATAAGCAAAAAGTTTTCAGTACTGCTAGTGATAGTAGCTTGAAGTCTGGTTTTCTCTTTATCCTTGATAATTGCTAGTTATAGCTGAATGTCTCACAGTTTTTATAACAACTCTTGTGATTTGAGAAGTAGAAAACCAGCACAATCAAAATCTTAGCACAGTAAATTTTATTAAAAGGTTGAGATGCGTAACAAGGGAGAGGTGTTTTTTCTCAACTGGTTATGGTTACAAATGCATGATATATAGTCTTATAGAATTCCAAAATGGAAAGCATTTTTTAAAGTTATAGAAGGTACCAAGACAGTTCCTCTTTTTCTAAGATTTTAATTTCTTTTTTATCTACAGAAAACTTTGCAAGCCTTAGACAGACTTGGTAAATGACATGGTGTCAGAATATTTTTGTGCAGGTTGTAACTGTACATAAAATGTTGACATTTGGAAAAATATTGTTTCTTTTAATCAGATTTTTATCAAAGAAGTTGAGTCCTTCATTCTAAGATGAGTGACTATAATTAGGTGGTTCCCTAACCAAATCCTCCCACTCTCCCAGCTTTTGATACAACTGCAAGTTATTTACTCATAGAATAAACCCTGCCACCAAGTTAATGAGATGCACAATAAATGCACCATTAATTTATGCTAGATACTATTCTGTTCCCTTCATATCTATTGTCATTATCCTCCCACAGCACTCAAGCTAATTCTAATTGATGGTTTCCATCAGCAAATTAAAAAACAATATACTCCAGACTGGAGCAATGAAAAACATACAGAGTAAAACATTATGTTCTAAGAGAACACCACACTTTGTTATCTTTCCGGTGCAGAATGAAAGACAAACTGGTTAAAGAATGCTGTGCAAGTCTTTTTATTGCTTTTATGATAATAAGAAGATAGTCCTTATTTGTTTTGATTGGATGCTACAAATTCATTGTCCTGTTACAAATTATAGATTTGGCTGAAAATCAGGATTTGCCTGTTTTAATACTTACAGGTGTTTCCTTCTGATAGTTTACATTTGCAATTTAAATTGCATTCAGAAAGCTTAAATAACTAATCCTCAACTTGTAGACATGCTCCTCTTTGGAAAATATAAATCCATTGTCAAACACCTTTTTTTTTGTTACATACGTTATTGGTGAGAAATTCTTTATTCACCCTACCAAATGGAGAGAGAGTCACAAAGTTTTAGCAGGGAACGTAGATTCTGGGGAGGGGAGGGGAGGGCAGGGAATCGAGGGATTTAGAAGTTTCTTTAGTAAGTGTTCAAAGACAGCCCCAAGCTAATTGCATTTTGTTTGGTCTACATACAGAAAGGGCAGGAAAGGAGCCACAGTTTATTCGAAGCTAATCTGTGGTGTTGCAAACCGAGAGGGGACAAAGCAAGCCCAGACACAGTGGTACTCTCACCAGTGCTGATACTTGCCGTTGGGAAATATTTATGCACTTACAACCAGAGCGCAAAGTTCCTCATTGCTCAGGAACAGATGTAGGTGGGGACAACAGTGGAATCATAGAATCATGAAATGGCATGGGTTAGAAGGGACCCCAAGGATCATAGTGCTCCAACCCCCCTGCCACAGGCAGGGACACCAACCTCCAGGTCTGGATCTACACAAGGTTGCCCCGGGCACCATCCAACCTGGCCTCCAGGGACGGGGCATCCACCACCTCTCTGGGCAGTCTGTTCCAGCACCTCACCACTCTCTCTGTACAAAACTTTCCCCTAATATCCGATTTAAACCTTTCTTCCTTTAGCTTTAATCCATTCCCACTTGTCTTGCCATTGTCTACCCTTTTAAAAAGTTGATTGCCCTCTTGTTTCTATACTTCCTTCGGGTACTCGAAGGCTGCAATGAGATCCCCCCACAGCCTTCTCTTCTCCAGGCTGAACAAGCCCAGCTCCCCCAGCCTCTCTTCACAGGGGAGGTGCTCCAGCCCTCTAATCATCTTTGTGGCCTCCTCTGAACCCTCTCCAACAGTTCTACATCTTTCTTGTATTGCGGGCCCCAGATCTGGACACAGTACTCCAGATGGAGCCTCATGAGGGCAGAGTAGAGAGGGACAATCACCTCCCTGTCCCTGCTGGCCACCCCTCTTCTGATGAAGCCCAGCAAACCCACAAGCAAGTCTCTTGAACCTGAGACTCACTCTGGTGTTTCCCATCCCTTTCCTCCCCACCATCCAACATGGCCTCCATCCCTCATCTGTACACATGGGCTTTCCCTTCTCTGCCCATAAGGACAAAACCAGAAGGACCTGTGCCCCTGCGCAGGCCCACACTGCCACCAGGGTCCTGAGGGCACCTGCACACCTTCCAAGTGGGCCTCAGCAGCCTCACCTGGGGCCTCCCTTCCACCCTTTTTCTCTGGGCACCATTTCACCTCAGCCCCGCTGCAGCTACACCCCAGCTCAGTGAGGGCCTGCCTGGCCAGGCTAGCCTGGGTGCCGCTGCCACAGGGATCAGGAGGCCAGAGCAGCAGGCATCCCAATCTGTAACAGGATACCCTGTCTGTGATGCAATAACATGTAACACTTTAATTACTCGGAGAATTTGGGGGTTTTTTTGACTTCTTTTGAAAAAGCAGTTGTCTCTTAGTGGAAACGATTTACCACTTCTCTGCAGAAAAGCTATTGCTTCAGCAGATATTGCCAAGAAATAGGGAAAGATTTAGAAAAATGTTACACACCAGCCCTTCCGTCCTCTTCCTTCTGCCACCTGCCTGCTCTGAAACTAGGATACAACAGCAGCTCAAATTTATCTTCCCTGATATACAAATAACTTTTCACATGCCTTTTTCAAATGACAGTTCTCCCTCTGCTGAGGCTTTCTTTGATCTGCTCCAGCCCCCTTCTAAACCACCAAATCTGGCAGCCTGAACAGGTGTGGACCCAACACAGCATTACGTTCACTATGTCTCGATAACTGTTTGCCCTCTCTAGAGTTCAATTTCATCTTAAAACTCTAACAGTAGGAGTCCTACATCCATGCAGTGATTTGAAGACTAACACTAGAAATCACCATACTGTCCAAGCAACTATCCTTACTTTCAAATGTTTCTCAGTTAACAGAAAGAAAATTATGACGCTTTTCTTTTTGCCTTTTTTTCTTTTTTTTTCCACCCCAATCTAATAGCAGCAATGAAGTTTTTCTTTTTTTTTTTTTAATTTAATGATCTTTCACTTAGTTTTCTCATATGGAATATAATTTATAATTAAGTAGGCCATAAATAAACGATGTAAACAAGGCTTTTATACTTGACAATAGTTTTTGATATTCTCTCATAACTGTTCTTCATTTATTATCATTATTAGCCCTGTTTCTGACCAACAAAAAAGAAGCTACACTGCCACATGAACTTATGCAACTCTGATGAGCTAACTGCACGAGTAAACAGTGCAATGAGAACAACAAAGACATATAAGTAATAATAAAAAAAAATAATCTTTTGAGGCATATGCATTGCATTTCAATCAAATTTTTTCCTGCAGTTAGCTTTTAAAAATTAGCTGAACAAACAATCACACAGATGCAAATTCTTTATACAAGTCTTCACTTGAAGTCTTGCATGAGGGATGATTTAAGGATTTGATGTATACACTACAAAGTATATTAAGCCCAATTTTCAGTTTTAACCCAAAGCATTATTTTAAAATCTCGTCTCAAATTACACTGTACCTTCAACAAAAAAAGTTGCTGCTTTCTAACTTCCTGGATCTGAAACTCTCCATCCTGGAGTCCCAAATAATGGGGGCACAGCATACAGGGGGAAAGAGTTGATATTTCACTGTAGCTACTTTCTTTGCCCTTGAGTTTCGAAGCTTTATTTGGAGCACAATTTTTCCAGTGCCTCAAACACTCAGAATATCATCTGAGAAGGAAGCAGCTATTTTCCTTTCTTGGGTGGGTCTGCCACTACTCTCTGCCTCTGAGCATAATGCATGTGATGAAGCATTCAACTTGAGGGAGCCAGCGAAGACTTGCAGCCAGTTATCAGCCCGTTAGTATGCAGTGCTGTGATGCATGTGAACCCAATTTCTTGACCTTTTTCAAATATGAATTCAATGCCACGTGGGTGTAACCTTCTGAGTGACATTACAACCAAACTCCATTGCTCCATTCGAGAAAGTATGACCCTAAGAGCTGCAGGTGAATGGAAAAGGAGTAAAAGCACGGTTGTTACCAACGGGAGCATCCGCCAAACCAACAGGAATGCTCCAGACGTACAGAATAACCAGCAGCCAGCCAAGAGGTTTGAGCAAACACCAGCAGGATGCCATTCAGAGGAACAAATGCCATTTCTTAAAAAATAGATCACAGACTGCGAGCAGCCACAGGGGTTGATTCTTCTGTCAAAGTATCAAAGGAAAGGAGCTGCAAAGAGGAAGAGCACTCTAAAGGCTTCAAGAGACAGAAGGTGGTCATTTCAGGTTACTGTTATTGAGAGGAGGTATTGTGCATGTGCCATTCACTTTAAGCACCTAATTAATATTTTAAAGACATTCTTGAGCACTGATAATTTTATTATTTTTAAATTCTACTCTTTAAATGCCCTCTGAGAACCTTGAAATCCCAATGTCTTTCCCTATTAATTCTTTTCTACTTGACACAACCATTTATCTGAGTTTCTTAGCAAGGCTCAAATTAACATCTTTTTCTTTCCCTTTCCCTTCCTTGTTTGGAAAGTGTGGCTTGTTACACACGCAGAAGATAAAATATCTTAAAGCAAACAGCACAGCACATCACAAAGCACTCAACAAGGGATGGTGAAAATAGCGTTCAGTAGCCTTGCATTGAATAACTCAGGCCCTCCCTCTCTGGACTGTTTCTGTCTTGTAGCCACTGACTGCTGAATGTAAATCGGACAAATGCTGCACTAAGCAAAGAGTAGATGCTGATACTCCTCATTCTGCAGCCATGCTTAAGCTATGTGACTCATGGTCTCACTTGTGCTGTCTTTTCTTACGACTGTTGAATCATTTTCTACATAATGGATCAGCTTCAAGGGCAAAGTTCAGATTGGTGCTGAGATTGCAGCCCCACTCATATTGCTTTATGATTCACATTGCTTTCCCAGTGCTAAAGAGAATATGTATGAAGGAAAGCAGCAGCTCCACAGCTATTGCTCCTACCCAGCTCTGTATTTGAAACAGACACTTCCTCAGTTCTTTAGAGAAGCTGGTTAGAAGCATTTACCATTTGGAAATACTTTAGACTGAAAGCGATGCAAGTGGAGATGACTGCTTACAGGTCTGAGTAGCATGGTGAAGAGTAAGAGGGTGGCAATTCCAGCACAGAATTTATTTTCTTATTTCCTATTTAATAGTTAAGCAGTCTGCTTTTCTCATTGTGTGATTTTGGATGACTTTTGAGCAAGTTAACTCACCAAACACAATGCAAAGGATCACACATTAGTTACTCAAGGATCTGTTTGCAGCATGTGCCTTGCAGGTATTTATATCCTTTATCAGAAGTACCCACAGTGGAAGCAATCATATTGTCAAAAATAGATGCCTGTAAGAGAGCTAATCACAGAATCTCACAGAATCACAGAATCTTAGGGGTTGGAAGGGACCTCAAGAGATCATCGGGTCCAACCCCCCTGCCAAAGCAGGCTCGCTATCTCATATTACACAGATAGGCATCCAGACGAGACTTGAATATCTCCAGAGAAGGAGACTCAACCACCTCCCTGGGCAGCCTATTCCACTGCTCCGTCACCCTCACTGTGAAAAAGTTCTTCCGCATGTTGGTGCGGAACTTCCTATGCTCCAGCTTACAGCCATTGCCCCTAGTCCTGTCCCCACAGACCACTGAAAAAGGGCTGGCCAAATCCCCCATGCGTGAATAAATGTGAAAAAGCCAGTTTGGCAGAACAATGAAGGTGAGAAAGAGGGCTGCTAAGTATTGCTGTGTTGCCTTGAAGCAGATATTTTCATCTGAAGAGGATGTGGATTTGTTAATCTCAGGTGGTGAACAGAAACAGCAGAATAATTTTCATTCATTTAATACAGCAGCAATATCCTGCATGCTGTTAACTAGTATGTGGTAAAGCAACCAAACACCAAGAGAGACACCCACAAAAATATTAAGATTAGAAGGTTGGTTATGCTTATTACCTTTCCCTTGGAGCATGATGCCTAAGTAATCTCTAAAACTTCAAATTTCATAAACACTTGGGAAGGCATGTGGCTTCCAAGAATTCAGACAAAAGATCATCTTCCATTTAACCATTGATCTCTACACCCTAGGATCGAAGGATAGCTATCCTGGCGTCACTTAGACTTTCTTTACAATTCCACATACCTCAAGAAGGTGGCAGAATTATGGCTTATCCTCCAGTGTAGCAAGGAAAGAGTACTTCACACTTGTATTTTGTTTAAATTTCCTATTGCAACAGAAAAAAAACCTGTCTGCTTACCTTTGTTTCATGACCCATGTAGGATACCACCGAACATCATACACTCTTATTCTTGTAAAACTACTTGGCTATCTTTTAAAAGTCAACCTCACAAATAAAGCAACAGTTTCTCATCAGTCTTTCTATTTATTCAGTCATTAAAGAAGGTGTTGATATTGTCATCTAATACTTTTTGCTATGCCTGCATCTAGAAGGATTTGAAGATGTGCCATCACTTTAAATGTAGCCCAATAATAATGATTTTAAATATTTTTTCCATAAAAGATTTTGGTCCTGAAAATTAATCTTTTAGAAATGAAACTCCTATGAAAACATGCTATTACTGTTTCTTTTCCCTAAGACATTTCCGAGTAGTTAGCATTTCTCTATGTTCCTTATCTATAACCTACATTTAAAAGCCATTATAAACTTTTAAATGTTTTTAAAATAGTTGCCTCTTTTTAATAACTTTTCCTTATGCACTATGTTTTCTTTCAATGTAGAAAATGTACCAGCTGCTGTTGTTGGGAAGGATCTGTGCAGTGTATTGTACAGGACTTTATTCTTCTACTTACAAGTAATATTATTCTACTTATAAGTCATAAACTGCTGCTGCAGAAATGTGTCAGTATTTGGGAATAAACTACCCTTCCAAAAAGTGAAGGTTGGATTGACATTTTCATACAAATTTAAGCCAGCATAATTCAAACAGAAAGGTAAGGGTTGAGAACCCAAAAGTGGTTGTTTCATAAGCACATGAACTGAATTTCAGCCTGTGGTCTTCAATCCCCACTGGTCTCTTTCTTTACAGAGGTTTTATATTTTTCAAATGATGGTTATCCAATCTTAAATGGATAACTTCAGAAATTCTGCTTAAAGTAACAGTTTGTTCTATGTGAATAAATAGACAATTTAGTGTCTATCTTTCTTTTCCTTTCTTAAACAGAACTGAAAAAATCCTTTTCCTAAACTCATTATCACTGTTCTAGTACTTCAAGAAGGTACAGATGCCCCCTGGAAACATCCCATGTTAAAGGCTCATGTGAGGGGTGGAGTAGTAAAGGGTAAGCATCAGCAGGGGTGATATATTTAGACATCTGAGCACTATCTCTCAGGTATCCTGTGTTTCTCTCGGCCTCTAAAGTCATATTCCACTAGTCAACATGTTTACTTCACACTTCTTACTTGAAATCACAACTGAGAGAGTAGTGACGTTAGTAGGAATTGGTTTATAATCACAAAACATGCAACAGAATTAGATTTTTTTTTGTTTCTGTATTCAAATGGACACTTGAGAATATTGACTTTCAATTAAGAAAAAGCAAAAGAAAACAAAAAAAAATCCCTCAACCATAGAGACAATGAAGCATATTCTCATACAGCTCAATGCCCTCAGGGCCTTCTCAGAACACCACAATAAATCCTGACTCTTACAATCATCAGACATAAAACCACACATAAGACAGCAAGCTGGCTGCTGCCACACAGGATGTATAGCCACTCTCCTTCAGTGGACACAGTACCTTTTTTTCTGCTTTACATTCCATTTACCAATTCTGGAAAAAAAACATTTAAGAATGTTCAGACTTCAGTCCTTTTTTTCTAATCTGATTTAAATTGGCTGGCTAGGTTCAAAAGTTATCCAAGATCATTTCCTTAAGAAACTCAGTCAAAAAGTTTTATAGATATGAAGAAAATAGTTTGAAACGTGACTACATGCACATTGACACCTTAAAAGAGAGAGACAACTCAAGTCTTTTGAAGCTGTTATATAGTTAAATTCTACATTCAGGCAAGAGAAGGCCTATTAAAAATATTTTAGGAATGGTGATACTAAATATAATACAAGAATGTCTTCATAAAATCTGACTGACCATTTTCTTCACAAGCAGCTTTACCGTGCTCAGAGAGAAAGCATTCCAAAGCAGCGGTTGCTTATAGGAGCTAGGTATTGAGAATGCTTCTCATAATTCTAGTTTATGCATTCTTGCCCAGGCAGGAGCTTAAATTTCTAATGCAGATAGTATTCTGCTATGTATGATGCCCTTTCAGCACAAAAGAGTATGCAAAAGCAGCCTGTAAAGGATTTAAGATTCCTTATGCTTGCTTTCATTCTTAATTAGTACCCTGTTTATAAAGATCCAATTAGTCCAGTGGCCTTGTTTGCAGACATTAGGTCAACAAACAGCAGGATAGATACAATTTCATGTGACGCAACATGAATATCTCATTCTGCAAATTATGCTCAGAGGAGCACTTGCAAAATTCTACAAGCCTAATATGATTGTAAGACTATTTGATGAACTACATAAAACACACACATTCATATAAAAAGATAATTAGCAGGTCATGGATAATTCACATGTAGAAAACCTGATTAAATCCCAAAGCTGTTATATACAATGAATGGTTTTGACCTGTTCTACTCAGTACATGCATATTGCAGGAGTCAAGTATATTGGCTCTTTCCTGACACTTCATAGATCTTTGCATATATTATTCCAACTATTCCATAGATTAGATTAGAGTAAGAAATAGATGTTAACAAGCTGCTTCTGAAAAAATCCAGCAATTACAGTGACTCGTATGCCAAAATCTGAAAATCCTTCATAGATTCCATTCAAATTTACTCTAAACCTTTTCTTGAATAAGCTATGAAATACAAACCCAATGGTGCTCTACATTTTTATTGGAAAAATGCCTTCACTCTTTCAGAATAGCAGTTTACAGGTGCTCATTTGACTCTAGCCAAATAAATTATTATAGGGTTATTTAGAGTCCTGTTCCAGTAGAGTTACTCCATGTGCGAGTGCCTATTGATTTCAGGGGAGCCTCTATCTGCTGTGAAATCTTATTTCTTTCTCATTTAAAATCCTCACTGCTGTGTTTGCTTATTTCATTTTATTATTGGTTCAAATCGCTGTGATATTAGAGCTAACCTATCCAGAGTAAATCTATGAAATGAGACACACTACAAATCAGAATGCTAATGATAAAGATGGTCACTCACAAAGAGAAGACTTGCGTATTTTCTCTGAAGGCTGCTAGGTATAAATCAACTTAATCAGTAGACGACACTTAATCTTTCTTAACTCTAACGTACCATATAATCATATTTGTATCCATTGTTTTTACAGGAAGCTCCCTGCAATGTAAGATTAACTCTATTTAATAATTAAAATTACTTAAAAGGAAAATTGACTGCTTACAGGTACAAGCACTGATTATGTTAATTTAAATTATTAATGCTTTTTCTTCAGTGTGATTGTGTAATTTTAAGTCTTTTAGACAATCATGCTCCAAGCACATTTGGCATAGAGTATACGAACTGATAACTTTCATATGGTAATAAGTTTCCAATTTCATGTAAATCTTTTTTCTTCTCATTTTTTACTGAAAGCATTTATCTTTTATTCATTACATAATCCTCTTTACATACAATGGCTATAGGAAATATCAGTAATAATCTGTTTCATCCTTTTGATTTTTTGAGAATTTTATGCAGACCAAAATTTGATTCTCATGTTTTCTGCCTACAAGGCTTTCCATATTTTGCTTGGTTCTTTTGCTGCTCACACCCAAATTGACAAACTCTGACGTGAACACATGCAGGCCCAGATTCAGTAAAAACATTTATAGCACCTATATCTAAGGCTGTCTGCGGCATAAGTGTGCCTACTTGACTGCTTAAAGCTGGGCAAGGGCTTATGTGCTTTGCTGCATCTTAAAGAAACTTTATATTAAATATAAGGCATCATAGCCAGACATATAACTATGGTCTGAGATGATACCTTGTTAATAATCAGCAAGGCTCCACATATATGAAAAAGAGTTCACTGAAGAATCAGCTCTTTATAGATCACCTACAAGTTATTTACAATCAAATCTGCAGAATTTTTTTAACTCTTCAGACAGTAAAAAGAAGAGCATCAGTAACTACTGTTTAACATACTCAGAATAACCCTAATTGCTATATCTGGCCTCTGGTATGTTTGAACAGAGCTTAAGGCTCTCTGGAGCCTCCATAAAGACAGCAGACATGAGATTTAACCCATCTCACTGTAGCCAGAGAGTTATTTCTTCATTGTAGTTACTGAAGAAATAAGTGTTTCTACAGAATTATATATGTCATCAAAATGTTCACATGCACTCCTTAAATTATATTTCTGCTTCTCTCTACCAACCACAACAAAAGTCTCCATGGCCACATTAGTTAAGGCCATGACATTGCAGATAACTCTCACCCTGCTGGGCGCCTCAACCCTCTGTAGTTTTATCCTTAAATTATGTTTTTTCCTTAAAGTACAGTTAAGGTTTTTCCTATCACTGCAAAGCACTGATCTTCTCACAGAGGAGGAGCCATTAAAATGGGTAGCACCTGAAGTGAGAATTTGCAGTGGTTGCTCTGTAAGCATTAGGCCCTAAAAGACAGCATTACCTGAGATGCAATATACTAGTCTTCAGTGGGATATTTCACGTCCTGTAAGTGCCTGCACAAAGGAATCTCCTCAGTGGGTCACTGGTCAGACTGACTAGAAGTGTTTGGAGCATAAAAAGCCATGAGTAGATCCTGAGACGCAACACCAGTTGCTCAGCAGTGTAGGGTGGTTGCTAATCATGAGAATTGCTCATTCACCAATCAGCCAGGGAATCAAAGACACGGTCAAAGTTCCACAGTTGCCAGATTTATTCTCTATATCTCAAGAAAAAAAGGCTACCAGATATTTACTCTTTCTTTAAGGTTACCAGGGCATTATCACTTATTCAACTTTTCCCACAGAAAAGATAATCAACTATGAAGTGCCAAATAAAGCATTTTGCCTATCCTGTTGTTTGTGCAGGACAGAAGTCCCTAGACTTTTACGTGTTGCTCCTTAACTTACTCCAGTGTGTGACCAGATTGAAATAAACAATTAGAAAGCTACCATTAGAAAGGGAAAAGTATAGTACTTTAGATTGATCTTACAACACTGCACCTTATAAAAAGGTAAAATGATCTGACGGTAATCAGGAAAGCTCTAATATGAATGAAAAGGGAAGAAAATATGTGAGTGTGACCTTTAAGAAGATTCAGTTCTTTGTATATAAGTATTTTATAGTTAATTCTGCATTTTCTGGTAGAAAAATTCTAACTTGAAAGGGGATAATATTTGGGAACATAACAGAGCAAATACATTGCTAACTTGCCTTAGAGAACCAATGCATTAAATAGAAAAATCAAAGGAGATAAGACAAAACTAACCAACCAAAAAACAACAGACAAAAAACCTTCACTTTTTTTCACCAAGTATTGACAAAGCAGGAAAACAGGTTAAAAAAGCCATAATAAAAATAAATGAGCCCAAGAACACTACTCCAGAGATGTGTGACGCAAATCCAGAAAGTTATCCTTCTAGGGAGGAATCCATTAGTCCAAAACTTTGTGAGAGCTCTTGAACATGCCAAAACCTCTAGTGCCAAGGGAAAAACCATAATCTTCAGTCCAGATTGAACTATTATCACGAGTCCAAATGTTGGAACCCTATCTGGTTCATCATCTAGTAGTCTATTACAAATTCTTCTTCAGGAAAAAATCAAAATAGCATCCTATAACTTCTCAATAAAAAAAAAAAACCAGAAATGCACTGTGTACAAGGAGGTTCTCTAGATGCTAGCTGGGTGTGCAAACAAATCAGAAGTTTCCTGACTGCTTGTGAGGTGGATGCTAATTTCTCTGACAATTGGTTCTAATAGAGTAACCTCAGTTTTTGGACTCTGTTTTAAGGCAGAAACAGTTCACAAAAATAAGGTCATTCTCCAAGAACTGAAATGTCAGAGAAATCACCATCCAATTTGCAAACTGTGCCTCTAAAGGAGACTGGTGTGATTTGTGACTTTATGGTTTGTTTTTTATTGTTCGTATTCCTGAGAAAATCACTGTGGAGCTCATTTGTTCCAGAGCCTGCACAGCCAGAAATCCAGCACGAGGAACTCGCAGAAGGCATGATCATCGAACATGCTGCTCTTTTGTTCGCAGAACAGCACCTTCCAGAGGTCGAAGGAAAATGAGTCTGATAAGCCGATGCCAAGTCATACTTTGCTGCAGAGAGGGCTGACTGAAAGGGGCAAAGTCAAAGATCTGTTTGAAGCTTGGATCATCCAGTACACCCGCCACAGCCAAGTTCTCAAACACAATACAGGAAGAGAAAAAAAGCAGTGCCTGCAAGCAGCTTAAGAGACTGAAAGAAAATATGGGGCTGTTTATTCACAATGCGAATGCTTAGCTTAAAGTTCAGTCATTGGTTTAGATGGACTTTTTTTTAGTTTGGATTTTTTAAATATACAAACCAACATTTTATCATCACCTTAAATGAACTTTACTACCAATATGGCTATTTAAAACTGTTTTTTATGCATCTTCCATCGCATACTAAAAATTGTTATGAAACTAGACTAAAATCTAAACTTTTAGAGGAACTTAGCTGATACTGCACCAGCTGTCCTACTTTTTAATTCCCTTTTACCTATAGGAACAAGACTTAGGTTTAGGAGCCTGAGTTCTGCACAAATATTATAAAACTCACGTATGTAAGAGAAGTTGACAGGAGACAGAGTAAAATACCACTAAATATTCATCATCAGCTACGTGTCCTGTAATTCACTGCATAATCCTGGTTTTCTTCTATCTGAAAACCAACACAGAGAGCCTTCAGAGCAATTTTTACAAATATTTGGACACCCAGGTTCGACACCCTGCACTGCCTCATTTTGTATATCATAAGTAAGCAGTTTAGGCACTAGCCTCACCCCTACATCCAGATACAGAAATTCAGTGTAAATTTCAAAATATTCCTGTGTAGGATCTTCTGTTCATGTTACCAATGACAAAAATCTACTTCTAAATAAGGAGGAGACGCATTGCTTAAAATGCCACCTGTCCAGCTTTGGTCAAAGTTGGGCTCCAGCCAGGTCAATAGGAATAGAACATTGTCACCATATCTGAGCTAAGAGCATGCTGACAGACAGAAACTGCAGGGTTCAGGTTCTGCAGAGCAGGACTTAGTGGTTGTCAGCAGTGTCTATTTTGTGCACCCAAGTGCATTTATGGTTGGTATTTATGCATCTGGGTGAAAAAAAAAAAAAAAGAAAAAAAGAAAATAATTCTCATCCTTCCTAGCATTTAGAAAATATTATAGAATAAATCACCTACAGTAATAAATATTTCTTTTCTGAATCTGGCCTAATTCTGTCTATTCAACAGGCAGATCTAAAAAAAGGCTAGTTTGTGTCTTTAAAGCCAGTACTGACGTTACCGTCCAGTGTTCACTTAATTGGGTCACATGCTGCTGTACCTACTGACAAAGGTAATTTGGTTACACATAGATTTTTCTGATTTGTCCCTGTTGTACTCAAAGTGGATATTCATGTCAAGGTCACTATTTTATTGCATGAGTATTAGGTGCATCAGTAACTCCTTCAAGTGATGTGGCTAATGTTATCTAGTGGATTTTTTTCTCACATCAGCTGAATTTAATATCTGTCTTTGGAGGCAGAAGCCAGACACACTCTGCCACAGTATCTGAATCAGTCACAACTATGAAGAGTTCTTTGGAATTATAAAGTTCTGGGACGAAAATGTAATTTTTACATTACAGATGGAGAGCAAGGGCACAGGTAAATGAAGATGACTGACACCAGGTTAACAAAGGATAGCTCTGCCTTAAATGAGAACCAACCCTGACTTTTGTACATCCAAGCCAAGTACCTCAGCCTCTAGACCATCCAACCAATTGCAAAGATAAATGCATATTAAATAAAAACTATTAGATGTGCAAGTCTTCCTTATGGACCCATCACTGAGATTAGTAGGTTTAAAATATTGTGTGTCATTCTAATCTTCAGAGACAAGTGATTTAAATATATTACCTCATCACATCCACAGACATCTTTTCCATTATCATTTTAGGGGGCTTTAACAAATGGAGAAGAGATGGGAGAATGTGTGGGTTAACATTAAAAATGCTTTTTTGAGAGAACAGAAAACATTGACCAAGGGTCTGTCTTCAATGTATTCAATATTGATGGGCTATTAAAGAAGGTTTTTCACCCTTCTTTTATACTGTCGTACTTGCAGCTGTTAATAAATTAGCACTTTTCAATTCCAGGACATGGAACAGTGATAGGTTGCAGAATGGCAGTAAGTTCAAACCATTAAGAATAAGAAAAATTATTACCTCACCTTATTAGAAACGTACCAGTAGTGCTGCACTACGTACTTGTCTGGGAAAAGCTGCTTCCCTGCCTCTGTGTTGGTCTTAGCTGCCAGGAAAAAAACTCATATTCTAAATCAATACTGCAAAAACTAGGCACAGACCCCCAACTGGAATGCATGAGACCTTCTTCATCTTTTTTGCCTTGGCACTCAACTCACTGGAGAGGCTGAGTTAAGATAATGACTCACGTGAGATGTGCGTTTGAAGGGGACAAAGATGCTTTGAACGTGCATTGCTTTTGCCAAATGAATCTCATTCAGGTTCATGGTTTTCAATACATCTTCATTTGCTCCGTATTCTGTACACTCCACTGAGCATCTATAAAATAATAGCCAAATAAAATTGTTTTAAAATCCCCCACCATTCTGGTTAATGCACAAAGCACAGGGTTGAGCTTGGACCATGAAAATGGAGACTGCTCATTTAAATTCTCCCTAAATACAGTCAAACATCAGCACAGACAGAACTGTTTTCCAGTATTTGATTAAGGCACAGAATGGAACACTAAAAGTGTGCACAATGAAATGTATCCTCTGCTTTTTATAGTAACTTCTCACCTAGTGTGTCAGAGGACTGCATTTTGTGTGCCGTACAGTTACTGAAATACTGCTAGAACAAATTTTCTGTGTCTTGTGTGGCACCTAAGTGCTCTTTAAAAGATCAATTTTAAAAAGTGGTAAACTCAGTGGTCTAGAGTCAAAAGCCAGGAGAGAGATTCACTTTAATTATCATTTAATTACATGGACTGTAAGTCAGGTTCTTGAATACTGAACAAGGGTTAAATCCATGCAAATTTACCAGGATCTCCTGGAGAGAGTCTTCTTTTCTCTAGCCTGAACAGTCCCAGCTCACTCAGCCTTTCCTCACAGGAGAGATGCTCCAGGCCCTTGATCATCTTTGTAGCCCTTCTCTGGACTGTCTCCAGGAGATCCCTGTCTTTTTTATACCAGGGAGCCCAGAACTGGACACAATACTCCAGGTGGGGCCTGATCAGGGTAGAATAGAGGGGGAGGATCACCTCCTTTGACCTGCTGGACACACTCTTCCTGATGCACCTGAGGATCCCATTGGCTCTCTTAGCCACCAGGGCACGCTGCTGGCTCATGGCCAACCTGTCATCAACCAGGACCCCCAGGTCCTTCTCCACAGAGCTCTTCTCCAGCAGGTCATCCCTCAGCCTGTGCTGATACAAACGGTTGATCCTGAAGTATTGATTCTATCTTTAATCTTCATATGCTGAGTGAGCAAGCAAATGAACAGCAGGGCAGAACAACATCAAAACTAAAACTATGCAATAGGAGGACAAAGAGCAAAGTAGTCTTGCATGTATTTTATCATGGTTTCTTGCTGGTAAGCACTGGTAAGTGGAAGCATAATATGAATGCACAAAATCAAAACACGAGTCACGAATTTTATGATAGCAGACCACACTTAACATGTAATTAGAGCATCTAACAATATACCAATTTAAGTTTAAAGAAAAAAAAGTAGTATCACATGCAGTGGTTGAATCTAATAATTCATAATTCTACAGTTTATAGAGCACTTTAGGCTGGGTCATCTGTGTGGGGTTTGTTGAGCTTTGCTGTGGTTTTGTTTGGTTGGTTGGTTGGCTGTTGAAAGAAAAAGAATAGGTCATAAGCTGTCACCATCAATAAACAAGGGTGGTTAGGTGCCTCTTATTGAATATGATAACGTTTCATCTAGCACAAAAACATTATTTAAATTGAGTAGTCATACGAATGATCCTCAAGTCTGACTGAGACACTGCTTTATTCAAGGTAGCTGCAATGAAGTAACAAGGACCAGCTAAGAATTATCCTCTTATAGGAAGATAAAGTTGGTTCAATCTCCAGGAAAAATTCGAGTAACCTCTCTACAGCATTTAACTGCCATTAGGGAGGAATAAATGCTATTTTATGTAATATTCCACAGACTCACTTTTCTATGGGGTAGACATACTCATAAATTATGAATCAATTTAATTATATGAAACCAAGGAACGTTTAAAGTCTCAAGAAGCATATTGCAGAATGTTCTTGATTCCTACCTACACAAAATTAATAATAGGATGGAAAATCCTATGAATAAATTGCAATCATCTCTTACTGTCAAAGTTTGTTTACCTTCCTGTTGTCTGCACAGATCTTCCCACTTTCTGAAGATTTTCTATGGAGCATTTCTTTTAATAAGAGAGACATAAAAGCATCAGAAATATTTACCTTTGTAAAGAAATGTTTTGTGATTCAGGAAGGAAGGAAAAGATTAAGATCATTAATACATCTTTAGGGAAAATTTTCAGGTAATGTAAATTGTCAGAAGTCATTAAAAGGCCTATAACAAATAAAATCAAGCAGAAATCCTCCCTGTTCACATCTTTATAGTTCAACATTTTCCAACTTCAAAGATCTCGAGTCCACCAAATTTTTCAGTGAAGATGCAGATTCACTCAAAATATTTCCACACAGAGTTATAAACATGTATTAAATTTTCTTCTGCTTTTCCTAATTTGCAATTTCCTTGCAAACAATCCACATATCCTTACCCTATGAATAACTGATCACAGATCAAAAAATGTTTGGTGTCCCAAATATAAGCTCCTTGGCCAAGCAATTTCTGATAACCAAACTGTAGGTATTGTTTGGAAAACTTTTGTCTCAGTTCATTCCTTAATTTCCCCTATGACTCAGGACTGTAGATGCTTTAAAAAAAATCTGTTATTTTTTTATTTAATTTGTATTCTTCACACAAAAGCCAGGTAGAAAATATTGACCTCCAGAATGCTGAAATAATTAGAATAATTTTTTAAATGAAAAACTGAACTGGCCACTCAGAGAAGTTGTGGAATCTCCATCCTTGTAGAAATTCAAAACCCCATCACAGGTGGCCACAAGCAACCTGCTGTATCTGGACCTGCTTTGAGATGCATGCTGGACTAGTTGACTTCTAGAAGTCCTTTCCAACCCACATAATTCTGTGACCATGGCGTTAAATAGGTGTGTTAGACAGTCCTAGACATTCAGAAACTGTGTTCATTTCAACCATAATTTTCTAGTGATCTTCAAGCTTCCATGGCTTTACCCATTATAATATTTGTGTGGTCCCATTGCTGTACTTTTATAAATTCACCCAACCCTAATATCCTCTGTAATGACAGCCATATTAACTGCTCTTCTGGGCTAGATCTGTTTTGAGCAACTCCTATGTGTACCATTGTCCAGCACTAAAATTCAATGTCAGCATAGGTCACAGACACCATACTAGCAATAGGTAGATAATCATCCAATTACTGGAAATAGTGGTAATTCTAACAGACTTGGTGTAGCTGCCCAGAAAGTAAAGCACGTTCCCTAAGGGCTTAAGAATTTTGGTTTCATTCTTTATGGTTCTGGCTCTAACTCTTAAGGTAGCACAGAAGAACTTGGAATAGCTCACAGAAACTTCCAGAAAATACTCATAGAAACAGGAAATTAAGTTAATGAGGTGCCAAAAAAGCTTATAAATTCAGTACTTTTAAGAAAAAAAAATAGGACAAACTTAATGCACATATTGCACTATGCTTATTTACACCAGTATCATTTGGTGTACATTTTTCCACTGAAAATTAAAGCTGATAACAAAGTATTGAGATACACCAATTCTCATCCTTCTGGAAGAAACAGTAATTATACCAATGATATTATATAATGCCCTTTGATTTTTTTTTTCAGTTGAGATGCCCTCTGCTTATAGGAACACAATGCATGGACATGAGTCTCTGTGTTTTTCTGTTGTCAGCACATACTTGAAATCCTAAGGCCTGTAGTAGCTAGTCTACCTAAAAAAATATAACAGCCCATCACCTTGCTGAGTAAGACCAAGAAGTGATATATAATTCTACATCCCATGTGGAGATCAATGACAGCATTTCAGCATTTTCCTTTTTTTTTACTGTTTGGTCAAAAAAAGTAGGAAAATTTCATGTGAAATAATTGAGTTAAAGGTTAAGACTGAACAGCAACGCACTCCAGAAGCTCGGAAATAAAATAAAGGTGTACTGAGCAACACTGCTCAGATCCTTCCCGCACAAACACCACAATCTGAATGCTGCCTTGTAGAACATGCATGTACACTGTGGCTCTTTCCCTTTCCTTCTCCCCACTCTTTGCCACCCAGGCAAAACGACCCATTGTCTTTCATTAGAAAAGCACCAAGTGCTGTGAATGTGTCCATTTCGTTCTTTGGAAAAGAAGAATGGTGATATCAAATCAGGTGGACTGTCTCTCCAGTGATGCTAATGTTGACCAGTAGCTATTGTTCAGATACAGTGTAAGAATAAAGCAGGCATATGGTGAAAAAAATCCCCAGAGTTCAGTGATTTGCAGATGTGCTGACTATTCAAATCAACAAGAACTGAGCTTTGTATTCGATATGAATACCAAGACTGATGGAAAACTGGACCAAGCTTGACAGTCCAAATAACCAAAAACTTTCTACTTTAAATTTTGTTCTGCACTAAAAATAAATAAGAAAGGGGAATCAAGGAAACTTTCAAGAAGACTGCTGTGAAGATAAATTCCTTAGGATTTGTGAAGCAGTTCAACACTACAGCTGAAGTGTATGACAAAGGAGCACACAAGGAAATTAATAATTTCATACTCTGTGGGGTTTGGATGGCAAAGTAAAAAAGACTTAGGGTACCTACCATATGATCCAATACAAGAAAACTCTGAGCAATTAACCCCATGGTGACCACTATATGTCTTTGTATAAGTGCATATATAAGTACACGCATACACAGTGTATAAAAGGGTCTTGTGGGAGGAAAAAACCCTTGGTGTAAACTGGTGATTAAAACCTTTCCAACAGTATATTCATTTAGGAGCTGAATAAAATTTCCATAGATATTCACCTTCTGAAAACCTCATATTCTATTTTTCTTAATGTGTTTCTCTGCAACATACATACATCCAAATTTACACAAAGTCTACCAACTGACCAAATTACTTTTTGACATCCTTTGATATATGGAAAACACTTTCCCTTTGGTTATGTTGCTTGTAAAGATATACATGGAATATATATGCACTTGAACTATTACATTATTTTAAATAATTGCAATAGTTAAATGTTATTTATCTATTTTAAAGGGGTTTTTCTGTGTACTCAAATTGACTTTATTAACATCATCAAAATATGTACTACATATCTTTAATGCGCTTTTTAACATAATAAATAATACGACACATAAAGCTAGGCATTCCTCTTCCTACAGTTGATTCTGAAGCAATTCACAATCAATAAGCATAAATCCGCCTCATGTCTACCACAGAACAATAAAGAAATTAACTCTGAAAGCTCAGATTCTCAATTTCTGAAGAGCTGCAGTGTAACAGTAATAAGATAGTGACATCTTCTTCTCAAAAAAAGGGGGGTATTGAAAAGATATTATCCTCCTTGTCCTACAGGTCATTTTTATATATGGCTTAATTCCTTAGTAACACTTTCAGAAGCATACTGACACCTCCAGACTACTTAAATGTTATGCCGGACCCTGCACTCCTGAGCCTTGACTGCCCTGTGGGACTAGCTAGGTGCAATATCAGTTTATAGCAAGTTGCCTTGAGGCTCAGTGCAAGCAGTACAAGTCACCAAATCCCCACAGAAGATGTGCACAAGTCTCAGTTAATGTGGGAAGACCTACCTTGGATTTTGGTACTGAGATACGTTTAACTGCAAGAGGAAACATCGCTCAGAGCAATGACAAGGAGAAAGATAGCTCTCAAACCAATTTTATATAAGGGATATTGAATCCTTATTTTATTTACAGATCTTTTGAAATTTCTATCTTTGGACATCTGTTTATGTATACACTTCCCCTTTCTTAAATCACTGCAGAGTTTTTCCACAGGTTTTACTCGACAAGTTTATCTCCTCTGAAGTCTTGCTTCACCCCTCGGGAGCTACAACAAAAGCTCATAAAAGCATATTGCAAACTTTTAAAACTATTATTTAGATTGTTTGGGAGAAAAGTCTGAGTTATGAGAAACCTAATCATTAGGAAGCCTTTGGGTGCATTCTGATTCTAAGCTTGTTCCTGTAAAAGTCCAAGTTGCACTCCCATGGAATGTAATAACTAGAAACATCTGAGTGAACAGGGCACCAGCATCCTCCCAACCAGCATCAACATGGAAAGAAAAATGAAAACTAGTCTCCAGTACATGAAGAAGATGAGCAGCACTGTCTGTGTCAGGGTCTCATTCTGATACAGGTTGTGCTTCCAGCATTTCTTAAATATTTGTTTTATGCCTGTGCTATGGTCAAGTGAAAACTCGGGTTGTTACTAAAATGTCACTAAGCAATGTTTCTGAGGACATACATTTGAAAGCTATGTCTAAAAGTACGATTGATTCATAATCCATATATATATATATATATATCCATATATATATCCATATATATAATCCATGAATATATAAATCCAAAATGTGAAAAAGAACAAAATATGCTCGACGTGTCACTGGCAGACATTCTCCCTGTCTAGTGTCAAACTAACAGGTAAAAGACAAAGAAGGCACATAAGGGAGAAAATAATCTTCTCATACTGTGGAGGGAGGGGAAGGGGAGAATGGGGTAGAGAGGAAATCAAGCCTCTAAACAAAACCCCACATGTACAATGCTCTTAATATGCCAGAGACTATCTATGCATCCATCAATCAATGTACATATAAGGAAACATTTACCAAGAACCAACTAAAACACTAACATATAAAGATAAAACTGGTACATATTTACAGAATAATACTGATATACGACCATGTCCTATATCTACAGAGACAAAAATCGGTTCGGCAATAGAGTAAAATACATTTTATTAGGCTACATGCAATAATTGATAAAACAATCAAGTATTTATCACAGAAATCCTTCTTTGGGTAAAGACAGTATAAACCAGCTTGTCTAACAAAAAGGCATTAATACTATTTACAAACCTGTTTTGCTTGTGTCCTGAGGACTTTGTAGCTACAGCAAAACATCATTACTTCTACTTAGACATGCCTACTATTTTTATTTAATACAATTATTAAGGTTTGGGGAAAGCTGTGTTAATTGAAAAATGCACTCAAACTATTACTCAATTTCTCAATAAAACTCACCAAGAAAAACCTTCTAAAACTTATCACAAAACCACTGAAAAACACCTCTTATTCTTTGTCTGTTAGGATATATGTAAAGTTTTGGGGGATTTTTTTCAAGACAGCTGAAAAATCTGTCCACAACTATAATTATATTATAAATGTCAGTGAAAACAGTTGTTCTCCAAACAGAAGAAAGATACAAAAAGGGAATTCATGTTTATCATGCAAAATGCTTTGAGGTAATATCAGAAGAAACACACTGAAAAGTAATTCCAGTAAAAACACAAGAAGAATAACAGAACATGCAAGCTATAGCAAAAAAAAAAAAAGGAATAGAATTTTTAAAATGTTTACCGAACCTAGTTTTAACTAATTGTTAAGTAAAAGAGCCTTTAGAATATCAAGTAGACACTTAATCACATTAGTTGAAAAATGTAATGAAATAACAGTTAACAAAATTACCAGTTATTACCAGAGCATCACTGCAAAATCAAAGTAAAATAAAGTGGTTTAGTTGCTTGTGTAAAGTTAGATGGAAAACATTTTGTATAAATTTTGTTATTTAGAAACAGTTTAGGCACTGACCCTGTAAAAAGACACTTCTAAACTTGCAAGCTTACAGTGGCTGACTTTCACCTCTGAAGCATTTTGGTCTCATCTAACCATGGCACACTGCAAAAGTGCTTGACATTGAGCAAATTATATTCCATGACATAGTCTGACAATAATCAGCATTTAATTAAAAGTTAAAGAATACAATTTATACAAATAAAGTTACATGACGGTTACATGAAGAATGAAAAAGCTCCCTGTGCAAGATATTATTTCGACTGTTCTGTATATTGGATTACTGTGGGATTAATCGACCTCCTGGGAAGAGCATTGTTAAAACAGTATTTTCATGACAAGGAAAGATGTTTCAAACACACTTGTTACTGAAACATGCACTGAGAGACAACCATTACCAGTAGGTTTTGGACTACTTATACCAAAGAATGGTGAAAACAAACGAAAAAAACACTGCTCATCCTTCAGTTGTACAGATAAAAACGGAGGAGGAACTGAAGAGAGTGTAGGCATGCCAGGAGAAAAAAAAATATTCTTTGTTAAAAAATAAATAAATTGAATTCTACAAAAGGTGCCTGACAAGAAGGTAGCCTTATTCAATAGATAAAGCTGGAAGTTGAGTACAGTACAACTAGCTAGTGCATGAGAAGAAAGACCTATTGCACAAGAGACCTCCTCAGAATTTGGCCCTAGCAGAACTGGAGACAAAACAAAGCTGTGAGCTGAGGTGTCTGGGATATCTAATTGTTTGGGGTTTTTTTCTTTAACTGATAGTTTCTAACATGACAGCAATACATTCAAATCTAAATCAGACTAAAGACAAACTAGATAGCCTGTTGTCTGCTAAATAAATCACATTCTGTGATGTATCCACAACACTGTAAGTAAATCTGAGGCAACAAAAGGCTCGTAAAATTTTTTACTAGAGTGAAATTATGCTTAGTGTCTCAAGGTAGGATTAATAATTGCAAATTAATTTATGCTCTTTCTAGACTAGTAGGCAGAGACATGCAACCCGTAGAGTCACGATAATGTCTGACTCACTTGTCTCCAGTGCAATAAATTTAGATGAGGGATCCTCTGTGCAAATTGAAAACAGGTATCTGATCCAAAAGAAAGTGTCATCATATGAAAAAGCCTGCAGGGCTGTGCCAGGCCACACTGAGTAATGCTCCCTGTGCTATAAATTCGTTTCATACTAAATCCTTCTAAAGCACAAGCATTCCCTTTTTTGCCTACTCTGAGATACCAGATTATATAAGTGACAGGTCAGATAACAAGTGTTATAATTGCCCACACTTACCTTGTATTAAAATTCCAATCAGTGACAAAGTTAGAATCAGGCATTCAGTGAAGGGGGGTTTTTATTTTTAATTTTTTTTACATAAAGGAACAAATCATTACAAAAGTATAACAGAAGAGTTCTAGAAAGCTCAGAGGCTGATCCTGGTAAAGCATGCAAAGTCTCATCTGCATGCCTGAATCTGAAAATATTGGAGAAACAGAGTCTTGCAACGGTTTAAGTCCTGCTTTCAATGCAACCCATATGTTATGGGAGAGGGACCCCTGTCACTGTTCTGTCCAACTTTAATATGTTAAGGAAACTTCTTTGATTTGCAGAAGAAAAAACTAATATTTGAGGTCTCGGCTCTGTAGAGCTTCTCTTGGCACACTAATGGCCAGGTGGAAAATTATCAAAGGAAACTCTCTGTTCCATGCTAGACACTGCCATTATTTAGACGAGACTGAAAGACACTAATATGTATCAGCTAGCTACAGTTCCTAAAGGATTGTATAGCAAATAAGCACAGGCAAAGTACGCTGTGATGCACCTCTTCATGCCTCCTGCCTTGAAGATGAGTATAGGAATCAGCAGAGCACCTGAGAGGTCACCTTTCCAGTGCTTTCATGAATTCTAGGCATGATCCACACATTGATTAAGGTCCTGCTGCATTACCTGAGTGCTTTTTCTTCCTAAATTAAATTTGCATTGCATGAAATGATCAAAACCAGCATGTAGCCCAATAAGGTTCAATGCATGCAAGTGTATGGAAAGCAGGTATGCCTACCAGAACAAGGAGTATAATGGAGAATATAATTTTTCATACATATAAAAATCCCAACAATAATTAAACAATTCAGAAGTCTGGTTTTGTGTGCACTGAGCAGTTCCTCATGCTGAGTGTCACCTTACTCTTCGAGATTCTACAGATCTCCCAAGTGTGTAAAGCTCCACCATTTACCACTGTGAGTATAGACTTTTGATCCAAGGTAGAAGAATTAGACTGCCATTTTCCAGCTTTAGAAATCTGGACAAGTGCACACAGAACTCCCAGTGATAAAGTAAGTGTTAACTCACTAAGAAACAGCTGCTCATTTGGAAACTGAGGAGACTCCAGTCACAGTAGCATATTCAAGACCTGTCTGGATGCCTCCCTGAGCAACCTGTCCTAGGGAACCTGCTTTGGCAGAGGGGTTGGACTTGATGATCTCTGGAGGTCCCTTCCAACCCTTACAATTCTGTGATTCTGTGACTTAAGTCACATTTGACGAACACAATCTGGATTCACTTTCTGCCCTGGCTTACCAGTAAGTTTGTCCAGACATTCAGACATGGAGAACAGGTATCAGTTATGCTGGGACAGGAGAACAAAATTGTTTGGGGTATCCCTAAATATTATACTTTGATCTAGAATTCCAACAGGAACTGAACAAAAGCTAGATATTTTTATTTTGTTAGAGGTACAAACCTGTGTTAACAAAAACATTACTCCTCTCTCCATTCCTTTTCAATAGTTGGGAGCTGGCTGTGGGCACGGCACACTGGCATACTGCCTTTCTTCTCCTAAACTGCATGTCCTCAGACTGCAGGCTGAAGGCACTGGAGCTTTAGTGTCACCAAAAGTAATTGCATAAATGTAATTCCAAATCCTTCATATAGCATCTCTGTCCATATTATTAAATGAGTGCCTTTCACTAAGGTCAGAATATTAAAATCACACAATATTGAAAATACGACCAGCATTTCGTATGTAGAAATAGCTGTACGCAGTCACCCCAAAAGGGTCTTTGACTCAGCAACTTATATTCGCCAATGACAGTCAAAAAGAACATGAGAAATCAAGAAAAATACAATTGCAACTTCCTTGAACACTCTTAACACCTTTTAATATTTGAGAGACAGATTACTCAAATCCAAGCTGCAATACTGAAATTATTTCACTTTTGTGAACCTGTCTACTTCCCTATCAAACCAGCAGGAAGTTTTACTATACACAACTGTCTGGCAACGTATTTCCCAGCTCATTATTTCACATCTTTACATTGTCTTATATATATACTATATTACTTGAACATACTATGGACAGATAACTCGAACCAAAAGGGTTTTAATCAAGCACAGCAATGTAAATCAGCAAGATGTTTCCTATTTGAAGCATGAAAACAGTCCTGCTCAGTTACGCACCTGTTCTGTTAACTTAATGCTCAAGTTACTTACACCTTGCAAAACAGATAGTAAAAAAATCCTTACATCTCAAAAAAATCCTCAAGTGAAATGCAAAAGTGGACATTTTCTTAGTTATGTTTATATATATTGGTTTATTTAATCTTGATCGGTGGGCTGACTTTTTTTTTATTTAAATAAATGGATGTGCAGGTTTGCCGCTGAAATATTGCAACATCTCAGGGTATTAGAAATTAAAACTGAAATAGACTATTAGCTTACCAGAAATAACAGTGACTGCCTTTGCCTTAGCTGAAAGGTGGACCAAAAAAGTTACAAACCAAAAAAGGAACATGGTTTTGATCAAATTGTGAGCAAGGTCTCTTGTATGTGACCCTTTTTTTTAAATCTAAAAACGTCCTTTAGGCAGTCCTATAAAATATAAAATTCTTTAATAAAAGATTACAGCCTTTAACTATAAGCTGAGCTATAATAAAATGTACATGGCTTTTAATGTGGATCTCTCAGCATCCACTTTGATATTTTAAATCACAGATTTTAAGACTGTAGAACTCGCAAAGTGAAAATAAGTTCACGTTATATACTACCATTACTATACATATTCAGTATTAAAGGAATCACAATGTTCCTGGGTTGGCTGAAATATAAGTGCCATCTATGCAAGCTGTAGAAAGTTAAAGGAGTTTAGAATAATAGAAATATTAATTATAACACATGTTGGAAAGGGGCACCAAAAATTGCATAGTACACAAGCAGGTCCTGAGGTCTGGCAGCTTGGAAAATCTAAAACGTATTCATAGGGGATTGATTCTTTCTTTTTCCTGAGGAAATACCAAGGGAGGAGATGCAGATCTGGTACTCCAACATCACCAATGTTTTCCATTCAATAACAGATGTCCAATGATACTGGAATAAATTACCCTAGTGCTGCATTAAGGTGTAACAGATTCAGGTCTAACTTACATTAGCCTGTCATCAAGTATAACTTTAAAGTGTTTTGCAGTTACATGGCACTAATGTTTTATCAGGATGTTTACAAGCACTGAGTAAATTCATATTCATATCACTAGAATTCTGGATTTAGCTTGGTGTCATGTACAATTTATCTGAAAGTAAATGTGATCTGTTTGGCTGGATAGGATGTGGCTGGGCAATACTTTTTTCCACCACATGTGCCTCATTCTGCTGACAAGGAGCTTACTCTGCTGCTTCTTCTCAGGGTCTTTGAATTCTTACAGTTTGTTTCATTTGCATTTAGTGCTTTTTGAATGAAGGCACTTTATAAAAAGAAAAATTCTCCTGGCTTACCTTTGAAAATAAGCAAAAATCCAATTACAACTTTAAGGGTAAGAACTTCAGGCTGTATCATTTCCTAAGCAAATGGGCAAATGGTGATTTTGCACTTGTACACGAGGCATTAGCTCAGTCACACAAATGCAGCGCCATTATGAAGCCTCCTATCAAGTAGTTAGATACCATTATACATCTGCTGCTCAATATCCCTGTTAAAAAACCTTGGCTCTTTCAGAGCTTTGCACATCTGATTTTGTTATAGCACATTTCCCAGAATGATTGAAACTGAACCTTAATATATACAGGAGAAATCAGAAAAGATACAGATATGCTGCAAGCCTAGAACTGTCAGTTCAGAACTTAAATTTTTTGACTTACTCAATGCAAGATGAAAGCTGTGTCTTTTTTTCTGTCTCTATAGCATCGTAACCAATGACATGTACCTGTAGACAGTGACAGCACAGGGCACCATCCTTGACAATTCAACAGATTCCTTACTGTTCTTACACTGGGAAAATTTCTGCTTATGTGAATTTATCAAACTTATAAATTGAATTATAAACTGAAAAAAAGTCTAAAGAGTATGTTTTTAATAATCGTGACTCCTACAAAAAATAAACTGACATAATCCCATTGAGGAAGTTATCAACATAACATATATATTTACCTCAATTTCACAGTTAATTTGGTTCCACAGTGACATTCCAAAATGTCCTAATGAGACTTCTCAGTGAATTTAAATTTCCAGAAAACAAAGCAAAACATGTTACTAGCATAAGATCCTGTGTATCCAAATCAATCTGTAAGGATCCAGAAAAAAATCAGAACTTTCAGGGAAGCCTCAGTTAGGCTTCAGTATTTTCTACAGAAAGCTTTCACAATTATTTGTTATTTTATACAGTGTTTTCCCATCTATCTCTGTGTTTGAGAATGTTTGAGACAGCTGCTGATCTTAATTGAATATTTGGCAGAAACTAAAAATCAAAGCATATTACTGAAGGAGTCTGAGTAACTTTCGTTCACATATGCTCATTAGAAGGAAAGACGACTGCCTCTCCAAAACTGGAATGCCTGAGAAAAAGTGGATATGCCAGCATCTGCCTATAGCACACTATGTATGATTAACTCCATTGACGGCGATTTTTGCTACTTTAGGAGAATACAAATCAACAAAAGAAAAGAATTTTCAGTCCTTATAATTTGCAAAAACCTTTGCCTTTATACCAAACAGTTTCCCACTGTGAGTTTTGTACTGATATTTCTTTGTGGGTCATAAGGTATCCATTTACATACAGTATGAACAATCAAAGCATTTAATTTCCACCTTGTTGCCTTAACTAATTTATCAGTCTTTATAAATACTATTAACATCTGATCTGTAATTCAGACCTCAAACTGTGTACTGCCTTTAATGTGGATCTTTCCCTAGTCACATCACTAAGATATTTTAATCTCAGCCTGATATATAACTGAGATATTTTAATCTCAGTCCATCTTCCTACACAAATTTTTTAAAGATATGGCTTTCTTCTGTGGCCGAACAGATGAAATTGGCACCTTTGCCTTGTATCTAATGTATTTCAATCTTCACTTGTCAGCCTTGACCTTCTCAGTTTAAGACTATAGATATACACTCAAAATACTGCACAAAACCCAGTTTTCCTTAATAATTACATGTATCCTGTCAGCTCTGTTTTCCTTCAATGGCTTTCTCTTTTCTCTCAAATTCAAATTTGTCTTTGTGTATCAACATCTCCTGTGTGCACCACTAATATGCCACATCCTCCTTTTCCTCAATAGTTCTCTATCTGTTAATTTCCAAAAGACTTTCAGCACTACCCTTTGGAGGCAAGTTTTAGAGTTAGAAGGACAAATTTCTTAGAACCACCTCACTATCACAAGAGCAACAGAAATTTATGAAATTTATGAAGCTTTTGCTCATGACAAAACTTTTCTAAACATATGACCCTATTTCTTTGTTGTAGGTAGCACTAATCCGATCACAAATTTTTTTTCTTCCCATATCAAGGACTTTTAAAACTTCCAGCGCTGCATGTTCAATCTTACTCCAGACAGTGAACAGACACATGGTTATAAGAGAATATGGACATGCTAGGAAAATCAAGCTTTAAATAGTTTTTTCTTCTATTGTGCACTGTGGATTCCCATAATAATTTCAAATTTGAACAGTTTTTCATTCAGAAACCTCCACGTCACATCAGCCAATTTTCCGAACTCCTCTTTTTCCATGTATTTTTCATTCAAACCAAAGATACGTCCCAGCCGTTCTCAGCAGAAAACATTTAGACCCACGTATGAATTTCTAATTCTTAGGTGACCTAAAAAGGCAACATGAAATCACCATGTCTGACAATTCACAGTAAACCACTTAAGTCATTTATCATCAACATCTTTCAGAGAGATTTCCAGTACATTTTAATGAGGTCCTTAATCAGGTTACCCCGAGATGTTTAACTGAAAGATGTACTGAGGCCCTGTGCTTCTCTACATCAGTAGTTGTGTTTACCTTTTCTGCTGTTCATAGACTCAATCTTCTAAGCTTTCATCCTATACTTTAAAAGCCAGATTTGTTTTTAAAATCATTGTTTTCACAGTAACCAGAAATCTTAAATTAATTCTTGCTTCATTTGGAAATAGACACAAAATTCCCATTTTCCTCCTCTATCGCAGCTTCTTACAACACTAAAACTTCGCAAAAATAGAGTACTTGTATTTCAACAGCCCTAGACTCTCCTTTCACTTAATCTTACTGTTACTTACACTTTCCTTATTATTTCAATGTTACCACTATATTTACCACACCCAATTTACCACTCTTTGCCTTGTTTAGCACCTCATGGGCTGCTTCTCAGAAAAGCATAAAATGTCAGAGCACTGCAATTTGTCACGCATGTTGGAGGCATTTAAATATGTAACTTAGTTTGTAGTATGCAATGTTGAGATATCAGTATCAAAACAAGTTTTTTCTCTTTAATAAATGCCTAACGAGATTCAGTTTCCCATTTAGCACCGTAATAGTCATTGCTCAACTAGTACTTCGCAGTGGAAAGTCAAAACTGGAAATTGTCCCCAGCTAACAACGTTGATGTTCATATAATTAACATTTTACTAGGTCCTTTTCAAAAATGCCCTGCAACTCTCTTGTGCAGACGTTCCCAAGAGATTTATGTAGCCCCACTTAAGGCAACATGTAATTAGGCAGAATTTAAAAGGTCCCACTGGCCACTTGAAGCATTATGTTAGCTTCAAAAAGAAAACTGAAGCCACTTAACGCTATATTGTTTAGTTTGGGGACTAAGATTTCCTAATATTTAACAGAGGTGCTGGAAATCCAAAGAAGTTTTTAACAACCAGGGAACAATGTAAAGCTAGAAGTGAAAATATTTAAAGCAAAGTAAAGAGGATTTCAAATCCATTTTACACAGCTGTATCTGCTGTGACAGTTTATTAAGCTGCAAGGCAAGGGATTTTTTTCTTCTTCTTCTTCTTGCTGAAATATTTACCATAAGCTAAATAGAATTGTCACAGTGTCTCAAGTCACTGCCATGGAAAGCTGAACATTAGCATTCCCAAATGAGAACATTACTTGATTGATTCACTGAGTGAAAGGGTGAGCAAAATCAGATCAAAATGGAAGCCAACGAGCAGCATTCAGATCTGCGGAAGGAACTGAAAATGGGAGAAAAGCTGGAGGGGGGCAAGTAATAGGATTTGTGCACTGGTGGATAGAAAACAGCTGAGAATTTGCCATTTTTTGAACAGCTTCCAGGTTCTGACGGTGTACCAAGCAGAAAGCACATATATTTAAACCTTCATTTTTTGCAGAAGCTGCTGCATGATTTCATGAGGGCTTGAAACAAGAGTTACAATTTCTCTTTGAGGAAGTGACCACCTTGCTTTGGGAGAACATTGTGTAAAATTATGATTTGCGGTTTGCTTGCATTTTCTGAAGCTATTAGCATAAGGTAAGATCCTTTAAGTTGTACCACTCTCAAGTGATGCGTTACTGGATTTGGTAGAAAAGCAGGACCACAAAGCCCCTTATCTCTCAGCTAGGCTACCATTGGAAACATCTCTCTCAAAACCACCTGCCAACTGCAACAAGCTATCACCAATCCTCCAAAAGACTTTTTTTCTTCTAACTAAATCCTTCTTTACTAAATCCTTGTTAAATTTTCAGTCATGTGAAATAAGAGATTCACTGGTGCGTATAACACCAAAATAAAGGTTTGGTCATTCAAACTGGACATTTACTTCAGCGGGTCAATTTCAACACTAAATTAACTACGACAGTGACCATTTTTACTTTGCATGTGTGAACAGAGCAGCTATGCAGAGTAAAGCAGAGAAGAGACTAAGGGAAAAAAAACAGAAACTAGAGGCAAATCCCACCTGACTCATGCAAACCCTTCTACAGAAGTTAACAGAACTATCTGTGTGAATCAGGAGTGCAAGATGTGACCCTCTGTTTTTCCCCCTTGATATTTAGAGATAAATCATTTCACTCTGTGTGTGCATGTGTGTCACACAGCTAGACCCTGGAATAGAAGATACTGACCTTTAAGAGCTCATCCTAATTAAAGTTACCCATTTGAGATCGTACAAGTAGTTCTGGCACCTTTGGCCATTCATGGATATTAACTGTTACCTGAAAAAGCACTGAAACAGTCTGCAATTAAATGTTCTTTAAAGCTCTGCTCTTTTTAAATTTTATTTCAAGTCCTCTGAAAATATTCTCCCAGTTTTAGTATAAATAATCACAAAGTGTTGAAAATAAAGTTATGATGTTGCTAGAAAATTTCAGCATTAAATATGGCGTTAGAAGTTAAAGGTTTCATGATAGGATGTCACGTCTCTAAGAAGCTATCACACATGGTCTCAGAAACTGAAAAGTAAGCTGTGTCATGACAGCTTACCTGTAGCACTAATTTTGTTATCATGTATTTTCTTTCTACAAAATAAGTTGTCATGGCAGCAATTCAAGCACACGTCACTGTGTACTTTCCTTGGAAGGACTGTGCAGGTCCCTCCAATGTTTCCATGATCTGTATCATCACAGGACCTTCAATTTCTTACTAAACGCTGAGCTGCGCTCTAACTGCTAATGGAGTTTGACTTGTTAACATGATTTTTTCTTTCAGGAAGGGGGTGGGAGACTGAAGAGTGGGGATCATCAGCAGGAACTTTCTTTTCCAAGTACTTATCACTTTCATGAAACTTACGGATTTAACATCTCGGAGTCTTGTCAAAACTCACATGAATATGGAAGGGAGAAGCTCAGCAGTAGGAGATATTGGGCGTACTAGGCCTCAGCATTCAGAATATATTTGGCAATCAAATCTAAATTAGTAAAATTAAAGAATAATAAGATCTTCCAAAGAAGACTGGTATGATTTAGGCTAGGAAGCAACAAAGAAAACCCAAAGATTAATGTGTGAAAAGGAACATTTTTCCTTTTGGAAACCAAATAACAAGGGGACAGTGGGTGTCTCTAGAATACTACAGCCACCCAAAGAGCACCCCAAGCATGACCAGCATTGAAAAGCTCTCATGTGGCCCATTTTCATTGAAACAACATTGATTATTTTTTATTTACATAGTAATGGAAAGGATATTCACTGGTCACAAGAAGAAGAACTAAGAAATCACATTCAATGACAGAGGGTAGAATAATTACCTAATTAAGTCATAACTGCAGGAAATTAGGCAAATTCATGAAATATGCATGGGTAATGGATCGGTATATTTTCCAAGCTTCTACTCTGCTGTTTTCATCTGCAATATGCATGCTAAAGGGGAAGGAGAGAGGCAGGAGGAGAAAGTAGAGTAGGAGAGCAAGGACGAGGAAGGTCTGCATGCTGCATCTGCTTTGCAACTTAAAATAAAAGATTAAAATAGATTTCAAAAACAAGTTTCAACTGATTAATGTCACAGGACGGATATTTTCACTATATTCATCTGATCTTCAAAACTAGTATTTTTCATATATGCCTATAAAGAGTTTTACACTTATATTATAAAAATGCAGGAGATTCAATGAAGCTCTGATAAAAAACAACTGAGACTTACAACTGACATACACCACTGTCACACTTGACCCATTCTATGAATTCCATACACTTCGGAATTCTGACTACAAACCTGGCCACATTTGCTCTATACCTGTCTTTCAAATGTTGAAATATGAACCCATGATGCCAAAGAAAAATGTTTTCAGAATTTCTCCCTCTACATTGCAGGGCCATGTTACTCTGCAGTATAACCATTCTGGTTACTCTAAAACATTCTTTGCTTTTCATGGCACCCTCTAGAGCCTGGGAAGCATGTAATTGACTTTCATTGTGCCTATTCAGTGAAGGAATAGCCAAACAAGTGCCTGAATACCAACTTTGAACCCGCTGGAAAAGTCTAAGTATTATTCTCCTCATTAATATTTATTTGCATGGTCAAGAAATGCAGTAGCAAGGGAAACAAAAAAAATTGCTGGAAAAGAAGTGTCCGCCACTGAAGTCCCGTTAACAAACCAAGATGTCAGCAGCCATCACAGAAACTTCTGAATGGGAAAGGATGAGGAGTAAGGTGCCAAGAAAGTGGTCTCTTCATATCTAAGCTTGTTTTGCATTTTATACAATGCCTTTGACATAGTATGAATTGATGAAACATCACAGATAATAAAAACAGTGAGAAGCATTAACATCAGCATTGAAGAAAACTTCCCTGGATACTGTGACACTTTCGGGAAAGAGTCAAGATTCCCAAGTCCTTACACACCTAACACACCAGTGATCCGACAGTAAATCGCAGAACATCAAATACATAACTGATCTTGACATAAGTTGGATGCTTTCTTTGAGAACAGAAAGGAAGCATCCATATAGTAGATTTTCAGTAGCTTTTCACCTCTATAGTACATCCTAATTTAATTTCCTCAATTTTATGTGAATTATCAAACTAGTTAACTTAAAAACTATTTTACCGATTAAACTATTGTCAACTTGAACCCAATTAAACTCAGATGCTAAGTTTATTAAAGTAGGCTCAGTAAACTAACAAGTCTGGAGACAACTTTTCGGCATCCCTCAGCTTAGCCTCTAAGGCCCTTTAGAATGGGCATCATTACAACCACACCTCTTCAGCACATGCTTCCAACCATGCACATCTCCAGATAGCAAAGAGCAATGCAAACGTAGATCTTTTCGGTAATGGATGCTTCATTTCAGACTACTGATACTATAAGGACGAAGGAAGTGCATCTCAACAGGCTTCAAAGACATTTTCTAACACCTTTTTCACTTGCTCCACTTCAAGCTTTCAGACCAACTTTTGTTCTTCTTCCATGTCACAATCCCTGGGCTACAATTCAAGTAAAGGACATAATTATGTGGAAGGTCCATGTGTTAAACACACTACTGGGTTTCACTGGTTTCACTTTGATGGGTTCTTACAGGCAATGAAGTCGTTATTAAACCTTTCCCCTGTTGTTATTTGAGTTTATGCATGAAGCCACCGTGAAGACATATTTTTAGCCTTCTGAAGTGTTTTCCCCCCTCTCGGTTAATTATCAAGTACTTGACTGATTGCTCATGATTGATGACTGATGGGGAGAAGGTTCAGCAGGTGTTAATGGTTTGGTTAATGTGAGTGGCACAGAGGAAGGAAGCGGCCCAGAATTCCATCAAACTATACTTGCTGCTGTTGTCTGCAAATGGTTTTCTCCATGGCGGAGTGTGTGTGCATTTGTATTATAGACTGAAAATGGAAATTTCTGTAAGGCACTATTACTAAAAGAGTATTGCTAAAGGAGTATGATTATTTCTGATCTTTGCTTATGGAAATTGTTGTTTATTTCAACTTTCAAGTGACGCAGAAGTCAAATGAAAAAGAACTTCAAGTGGAATAATCAAACAAAATACTACAAACTGAATTCAGCATTGGGAAAAATACCTTGCAATGTAATCTAAAACCTATCCCACTAACGTCATATAATTATGAGGAGAAATTAATTTACATGAAAGACTTAAAAGATTTTTAAAGTTAGCAATTGAACAGGAAGTCATCTTAACAGCACAGTGACTTCACTTGAGACATGAGAAATGTAGCAAAGTTATTTAAATACACAACAAATTTGAAACTGATTTCTAAAACACAGATTCACGTGTCTAGTGTCTTCTGCTCCAGTGGACTCCGTGCTGTCATGGTTATTTTCATATAGCCATAAGCATATCTCCCCATCCTATGTTTAGCTAGCTCTTCCTAGAAGCAGATCCTGAAGGGAGTAGGCTGGTGTTTCTGCCTACATAGCATTTTAGTGAAAGAAATCAGGATACCTAAAAAAAAATAATCTTCTGATAGGACTGTGTTTTATGTAATCTCATGTACTCCATTACATGCATGGGATGTACAAAACTAAAATTACTAACCCTCTTAACAGAACTATACATGCATACAAACTTGCAGAGTATGGATGAATTTTTTGTTTGTTTCATTTATACATTCTATAATCTGGTTTTCTGTTTTCAAAAGGGGAAGAATTCCTAGAAACAACAAAAACATCAGTCCAGCAGAAAATCCATGGAAATTTTTTAGAATGCTTATGAAAAAATTTTAATAAATAAATACATGTGAAAGAGGAGACATCTTTGGATTAAAGTAATGCTTGAAAATTATTCAAAAGAGGGAAGCTAAAATGTCAACATTCTTTCAAAACCACAGTTTCAAATTTAAAAAGTAGAAGGACATAGAGTACATAAAGTTATATAATCAATACATATTTCTGAGTAGAGCTAGCAGTGAATATTTTTCTATGGAAATAATGAGGTTTTATTAAATTTAAGACATTTTCTAGCTAAATGCAAGGACATAAGTAATCCACAAAATTATGAAACAAGGAAAAAAATGAGCTACTTATATGCCTTAATGCTAAAATATGTATTAATATTAATTTTAAAATATGGATTATACAAAACTGTATCTGTAAATTAAGATAAGTTTGATGCAATCAACTTCTATAAACTATCAAATAGGACAACAGCCTCCGAATCTCCTGTAATTTCATTACTACAAGTGTCACTGAAATTTATAAAATCCTATTTCAGAACCTCTTGAAAGTTTAGTCAGTTTTCTATTTGAAGATTGATGTGATTAATATGATAAATTAATTCCAAAATCAAAGTTTGAATCCTATTAATTTAATAGAAGTTTCCCAAATTAGATGCAAACCAAAATCTGTTAATTTACAAAGGTATAGTAATTGTGTAGATGATGGCTATATTGTGATTTCTTCTAGGTTTTAGATGTATGAATTTCAACCTACAGGAACATAAAATACCACACTATACTCACATCATGTACTGTTCAGAAAACACACATTCTTAAGTTTTAAAAGCCATCAAGAATTTTAGGTATAAAATTTTGGGGGTTGGACCCGATGATCTCTTGAGGTCCCTTCCAACCCCTAAGATTCTGTGAAAATTCTTTTCAAGTTCCAATAGGATTTCCCATTTTAAATCCAGTAAGAGCTATTGTAAAAGCCTGTCCTCTCTTCTCTACCGCACTGGCAAGTCTATTCTGAAATCCTGTTGGTGAAACTGATTCTTTTTGTTCCTGAGCACAAGGAGAAATCCTGCTCCTTCTACATTCTGAACTCTTCTGTGGGAAAAAAAATCCAAGCTATTTTAGCTTAGTAAAATTTGTGAAGGCTTTTACTTTAGGGACAGCAAGTTAGACATCTTTCCATCTATCCTTAGACAGTGTGTTCTAGTTGAAAAGCCACAGAATCACAGAATCACAAGGTTGGAAAAGACCTTGAAGATCATCAAGTCCAACCATTCCCATCCTATGCTAACCATATCCCTAAGTACCTCATCAACCCTTTTTTTGAACACATCCAGGGAAAGTGACTCCACCACATCCCTGGGCAGCCTGTTCCAGGCCCTGAATACTCTTTCAGTAAAAATATTTTTCTAATATCCAATCTAAACCTGACCTGGCACAGCTTTGTGCCATTTCCCCTTCTTCTATCTCCTGTCACCTGGCTGAAGAGACCATTGCCCACCTCTCTACAACCTCCTGTCAGGTAGTTGTAGGTGTGTCCTGGTTTCAGTCAGGATGGAGTTAACTTCTTTTGTAGCAGCGGATGGAATGCTGTGTTTGAGAGTTAAAATGAAAGCAGTGCTGATAACACCCTGATGTTTCTAGTTGCTGTCAGACAGTCAAGGACTTTCTCAGCTCTTCATACTTCTCTATTCATGAGAAAGGAGGGGCGAAGCCAGGACAGGTGACCCAAACTGGCCAAAGAGAGTATTCCATGCCAATTACATCCTGCCTAGTTCAAAGGGGGGCTGATGAGAGGAGGAGCAGAGGGGTGGCTCTGGGACGCATGGTTCTTGGGGGACAGTCGGGTTCTGGGACGGCTCTGGGTGGCACGGCCTGAGTTGTGGGTTCGGTGAGAAACTTCATTGTGTATCAACAGCTTCATACATTTTTTGCTCTAAAGTCCTGTTAGCATTGCTATATTTTCTCTTTCTGCTATTTTAGTAAACTATCCTTATCCCAATGCACGGGCCTTTTAGTTTCTTGGTTTTGGAGTTATTTGCCCCTTCCTTTTCCCTTCCCTTGCCCCTCACCCCCCCTTCCCCCTTCCCCTGCTCTTTTCCTTTAAGGAGCAGACAGCTGCGTGGATCTCGTGGATCTCGGCTCTCAGCCAGGGTAAAACCATGACAAGGTGGTGATAAGATCTCCCCTCAGCCTCCTCTTCTCAAAGCTAAACAACCCCAGCTCCCTCAACTACTCCTCATAGGATTTGCCCTCCAGCCCCTTCACCAGCCTGGTGCCCTTCTCTGCACTCACTCGAGGACCTCAATATCCTTCTTATGGTGAGGAGCCCAGAACTGGACACAGTACTCGAGGTGTGGCCTCACCAATGCCAAGTACAGGGGCACAATCACTTCCCTAGACATACTGGCTACACTGTTTTTGACACAAGCCAAGATGCCATTTGCCTTCTTGTCCGCCTGGGCACACTGCTGGCTCATAATCAGCCTACAGTCAACCAGCACCCCCAGTAGGAGCATGGCTGTTTGGGCTGCATCCCAAACAGCTCAGGGCATGCGTTACTGGATTGTATCTTTCTCTAAAAAGAAATTTTAAAACCTCTTCCTAAAAAGGCAGCCAGAAATTATGATTTCCTGACAGTGAAATATGACTACCACAAGCAGTGCTTTCCATAGGCTGAACTTCCAGTTGCTATATACCACATCAAGAATGACAGGTTGATAGAGAAAAAACATGGGGAACTACCATACATAAGTATTGTGATACAAACCACAATTTTCTCTTTTTGGGGTTTAAAAAGATGCTTTTGGTCTATCCTCCAAAGAAAAATTGTCTGCAATGGACACTCATATCTGTATTATATATACACACATACACCCCAATACATATATCTGGCATTCATATATCTGTCATCTCCATTACATGGGCAGGATGTTACTTCCCTAGCTTATCAGACTGTGTTATAATGACAACTTTTTTAAAATATCATATGTATTGCATACCATGTAAACTATTATTATTGTTACTGGTGTGTAAGAGGCTGATTACAAAGACGAAATAATCCCTGTAACAAGCATTACAGCTTTGTATGTAGGGATAATGCAAGTATGATGATAGGAGTTTCCATCCCTTTCTTTCAAAATAACACATATATTCCATGTATTCTATTTGGGGCCTTGAATCTTTGGGGAAATAGGTTTCATGACAGCAATTTCCAATAAAAAATCTAGTATTGTGGCTCTGGTATAAACCTTCCCTAATGAAAGAAGACATTTTGTATGGAATGAAAAAGTGCAAATAGAGAGGAAGATAAAAAATTACTGTTTCTATGCTCTAAGGCTAGAATATTTTGTAGTATTTAACTTAATGAAAAATGTTTATGTTTGTTCTTTTGAAAAGCATATTTTTGTAAGGCAAAATGACAGTATTGTTGGTGTTGTTAATATTATTATTGTTGTTATTGCTATTCTTATTACTATTATAATGAAAGGATTACTAAATGTTTCTGGAAACCACACAATCCAGTGTCTGAGGTGCTATTCAGCAAGCCTGTAGTGTATAGCCTTTTTAAGGACTTTCTAGGGACTGCAATAAATAGCAGTCAAGAGGAAGAGCATTACTCACAGGAGGTAAATGAGTTATATGTGTACAGCCTGAAAGAACAAAGAAAAATTTTAGTAAAAATCTTTGAAGTATCATCAGATGAAAAAAGCAAAAGCATTAAGTTTAATGCATAAATGGAGAATTATAAGTAAATTAGACTATCCAGGAATCTTAAAATTGTTCGAACCCTTTAAATGAAAATGACTAAATGACATTCTATTTCTGATGTTATTAGCATAGTCACAATATGCTTAAATACATCACAAGTATTTTATGTATTCATCCTTAAAAATATGATTTATAAAGCAATGTGAATCCAAAATAACCTATGCTGTTTTCAGTTTCTCTCCTAATCCTGGGGCATTTTGGTTTGTTTCTCTTGGAATGGAATCTGTAAATAATATATATTGCATTTAGATGAAAGGAGAGTTGTTAGATCAACCAGAAAAGTGGAAAATTGATGAACAGTGCAATGTTATCAAGTTCAGATCATCATCATTACTACTTCTGATGACTCCAATAAGTGTGCCATTAGAAGTTATCTTTAGTTATCTGGTCTGCCTAGATTTAGGATTAACATTAATCAAGGACCTATTAAGGCTAGACTTTAGAATTCAGTCTACCAAAATCATGTCTAAAGATGTTTCGTTCTAGTCCTCATCTTTACTGCTTGGTTTATGCCTTGAAGTACGAGGTGTTTTAGCCCTAATTAATTTTATCCCATCTAACGTAACCGCACATGTTCTCATTACTCATGTAGACATCTAATCCTACTAAGCTCTTTACCTTCTTGATATCTCATGGCAATAATTTCCATAAGCTAATTATATATTGGGTGGGAAAATATTTCCTTTTAATCTCTGTCATTTTACTCCATGCAATCATTCTGTAACCTCCCACAATCCCATAACCAATCTTCTGCCCTAAGAAACCCATTGCTTAGCATTCAGACCCTCACTAATTCAGCTGGTAAGTGTCATTGTCTCTGGCTACTGCTTCTTCTAACTGACTGAGCTCTGACCTCAGCAAAGACATCCAACACTTTCCTTTCTAATTCAGTTTGCCTTTAACATTTCCTTAGTATCTAAATCAATTGGCCCTCTCTGTCCCCCAAAGCAATAGCATTTTCCATTTACAGATATTGAGTCACCCTGTGCACCCCCAAGCGATCACGTTTTGATATGTTTAACATCAGTTGTTACTATGTCTCTCTTATTCACCTGCCCTCAGTACCCCAAACAAAAATGATTTTGTGGCTTTACCCATACATAACTTCTCTTGAATTCCTTCTCCTGACACTGATCTTTCCCTACCCAGGCCATTTATTTATCCCGTAATTTCCCTTGTTTACTGTCTTTTCTTACCTGCACCTGATGATATTTCATTCAAACTTTTAAATAAGGTATTACATTTGAATAATAGATTGTGACTGACCTCTGAAGCATGAAGGAGGAAAGGAAAGAAAAGACCAAGCCAATACAGTGCACAGAAAGCTGCTATTGCCCTTACCAAGATTACTAAATATTGGAAAGTAGAAGCTGGAAGAACTTCCTGCTTAGTGTACAACAGTCCCATTTAGGCTTAATCAAGGATAGTTTCTACTCCCTTTTGATGTCCATCCAGTATAAAGTTTCATTTATGTAGGAAAGGGAAAAAAACCCACAATTAATCCAGACCAAGTTCTACATTTCACGGGTCCAAAATTATTCTGTTAAAACTGCGAGTGCCAGTCCTACAACTCCAGCGGACAAAACCCTTTCTGCTGCCCTTACAATATTCTATATACATCTGGCCTCTCTGCCTTCCAGAGCAGACTTCATTTTTTCTATTGTCATCTCCCTCTTTCAAATGATCAGTCTTGATAATTAAAACTAAACCATAGCACTCAGGACACATTACTGGAAAAGAGTACAGTTGTGGAAAGAAACAAGATCAAAAAGAAAGCAGTAAGAAGGAGCATGACTAACATGAAGGTGATACAGAGATTCCAACAACAGCATAGGATAAAGGGAAGACCTAAATCAGTCTGTCATCCAAGAAAGCAAGTCATGGCAGACAACTATGGAAAGAGAAGCACAGACTAGCCACATGTAATTCTGTAACACTCATTTCTTCAAAATACCATTTGCAGAAACCAAACACTGTCGTCTTTATGTGTCATTCATGCACAACTCTTACTTTTATTAGGAAACAGTTTCAGGTGTTATTTACAGCATGTGAGGCTTCTTCTTTAAAATAAAGTTTTAGATTATACCTTTTTTAAAAAATTATGTTAATTTAAAAAATAAAAAAAAATACAGTTTCTTTCATGATCTAGTTTTCCAGGATGACATATTAAGTTAGTCATTTGTAAATGACACTTGATTGAAATATCATATTATAAGCACATTTAACTTAAATTTATGTGCAAAAGGGCTCTACAGACATAGATCAAAAGCTAAAACTATTATCATAGATATGTCTCCTTTACATAGACACATTATCCTAGTAAATGTTTTCACACACATCCATGAAATGCTAACTTTTTTTTGCTTTTTTGCACACATGCTTGATGACTCGCTTTTCATCAAGAAAGCTGCAGTTTAAATTAAGAAGACTCTTTAATGGGATTACCTTTCTAATTGTAAAGATTTCATTTTGCCTTCAAGACATGTGAGCAAATAAGAAGCATATTTATTAAATAAAGAGTATAATTTACTTTGCTTAATTTAACAATATCCTGAAGGACTGTGGTGTTCTGTATTACCATCAGGTAAATCTTCTGTGAGCCACAGTAAAATATTTTGCATCAACAAAGCTGTATCCCGTAATCAAATAATGGATTTACTGAGATCTACTTAAACTCTATGTGCACAGTATTATTAGCTATAGACCATCATTGCTGAGCTGTGTAGGCTTTAATGTGACCCTGTCTGGCTGCTTACTAAAATGCAGTTCTCCATCTTCTCACAATTGTCTCTGTGTGCCAGTTACAGGATTCAACTACATCCAAACAATATCCAAAGAATTGTTTTTCTGAACTGAATGAGTTAACGAGTTGTTTTAATTGTCATTATTTATTTTTAATCAGAATATGCAGTTTAGATCTGTAATAAAAGATCTTGGTTTTGTACATGAGCAAATCAAATCTGGCTTAAGTAAGGTTTCATCTTGTCATGACTACTACTGTGTATCTTAGGGCATTTAGAGGCATATTATTTCATAAGTGACATAATGGTTACTAAGTTGTAGCTTGTGAATGGTATCAGAATAACATTAAAAGTACAGACCCACTCAGCATTTCTGATCCTTCTACCAGAAGCTGATACTTTATTTTGCTTAAATTCAAGACTGAAAGTTCAGCTTTGATGACTTTCTTTGTTCAGCAAAATGGAACTGACCATGAAGAAGTAAAAAAAAAAAAAAAAAAAAAAAAAAAAAAAAAAAAAAGGAAGGGAAATCTGTTGTTCTTAGACAAGAAAATTCAAGCCTTATCCTTCCTGCATTTGACAGATATGATCAGATGTTCGAATGCAGACTGTAAATTGCTCTCTAAAAATATCCATGAAAATCACAAAATCATACCTTTAGGTAAAATTAAAGCTAGAAAAACAATTAATACCTATAGAATCTAGAGTCATCTTTGTGTTCAAAAGTTGTTTTGCAAGGAGCATCTCCAGGATGGGAATTATTCACCAAATGTAAATATCTGCATTATCAGATACTGTTATGTCTTCAGCAACATCCTGTATATAATGTACATTATATACAATGTGTATAATTTGTGCAGATTGCATCCTGAAAGCTATACTTACTTTCTTGATTTTCACCAAAATATTCCTCTTTTCTGAAAGTAGAACTGATGACAAATCCCCCCAAAACATCTGAGACAGCGCTTGAATTTTTGTTTCATTTTCTCTTTGCAAAGTACTATAAACAACTTGAAACTTTTTCCCTACAGTAGATTCTATTAAGTTCATTGCAAAGATAAATCATTAATTTAAGCAGTTCCTAACACTATTTAAAGCAAAATAGATTAAAATGCTCTCTCCCTTGTGACATCAGGTTTTCAGATTTATCACTGCCATAGATGCACAGCATCCACAAGTCACAGATATATTTGCTGAGGAGAAGGGCACAGCCCTTTTCCATGCACTAATTTCTTTTTGATAGGATGAGCCACTTATGACAGAGACAGCTTCTTGTATTTGAAGAAAAAAAAAAAAAAAAGAAGATACAGCATCTTACCAAATCAGACTTTAGAACGATGGCCATGCATGGTCCATACAAGTAGTCTAGGTCATTAACAAAACAGGTCGTTAAGCTTTTATGTAAAAAAGCTATTATTGAGCTTTCCTCTCTGATGCATTTGTCTATGGAACTACAGTCTACTCCTTTAGCTTACAGAATCTGAAGAAAAGTTCTTCAGAAAATAGAGATGGGAAAACCTCTGTGCGATCCAAACCCAGCCTTAAACTCATTATAGCACCTCACAATTGTGATAAATAAATAAATAAATTTTGTGTGCCTTCCTTCTTGAGCAACCTGATTTTTAATTTATATCAGAATCTATTCTGACTACCCTTTTTATTTTTACTGTTTTTTATTTAAAACCTCTTTATGAGGTCTGAAATAAAACTGCAGCGTTCAGCACATGAAATCTCAGTCATTAATAATCTGCCCCATCATAAAAAGGACATTATTAGAAATCTCTAAAAAGCTTTGAATGTTAACATTGCAGAGGCTAGAATAAACTACTAGGCTTTCTTATTCTTCCATGTATTTAACTAACAGAACACCTCAAAAATATGTTAGTCTTTCTGAGTAGGCCTGTCAAGATCCATGGCATTAACCACGGAGTGTAATACTACTAAATTAAGTGATGGCTAAAGCAGATTAGGTTTTCTTTATGGAGCACTTTTAAATTTTGATAGGCTGTACTAATCTTATCTCAATTAAAAGATATTGTGTATTATAAATGGCTGTCAGTCTTTTGACATAAATATAAATATTGCTACAGCAATAGACTAACAAGACCTACAGTCCAGTCTTTATAAACAATAAATTAGCTTTAAACATAAAGTTAAAGCATGGCAGTTTGTAGTAGCTCAGTTTCAAAACAATAAACCACCTGCCTCATTAAATCATCAAGAGCACTCATCCTTCCCTTCCTCTTGGCTAAATCTGTTCTTTGCAAAACTGTTGAGCTGTAGCCAGGCCTAATTCACCATCCTTTCAAGAGCTGTTCCTCCTCTGAATAGCTAAGCACCATCAGCTGGCTCACTCACTTAATAACTGCCACCCTTCCTTTGTAGCTGGGAGAGAGAATTTATTCATTTCATGCTCAGGGAGGTGAATACCGTGTGTAGAGTAGCAGAGGAAAGTGGAGGATACTCATTGTCCCACTTATCTGCCCTCGCCAGAAAATATGCATCTTCACAAGATACAAGAAATATTGTCAGTGATTCCTTGCCCTAACAGTGACTAGTGAGAATCTCCCCTCAAGAAATACACCTCTCCACTTAGGCCAGCCAAAACACTGCTAATATTCCCTTTGGAAAACTCCAGCACACATAAATAAATAACTCACCTCATAGACAGCAATACGGATTTTTGTTAACCAGAAACACATCTGCAATGCACAGTCAAGATTTTATTGCAGAGAAGAGAGGTGGATCAGACAACAATTAGATATTTGATAGAAAAATTCAAAACAATTCAGACATTTCCCTGCAATAGAATGAGCTGATTACACTGCAGCACATGGCCTACAGCAAGAGTCAAATAAGTCCCGCAGCAGTCAATGCTATCCAGAAGCTATGAACAGAGCAACAAACAGCTCAGCGTCTTTATATCAATACTATCAAAATAACAGAAGACATAAGAATAATTAGCAGTGGCACTAGGATAAAAGCAATAACAATTCTTAGATGCAGCCAGAGAAGGCTAAAAAGAGAGATCTGCAGAGGGGAAAAAATCTGCAGAGAGCCTTTGGATTGTGTGGAGAACAACCTGATTTCATGGAAATCCCAGAGAACATTTCTAGAGAAAGTTGACAAAGTCGCGTGGTCCACACTTTGCCTGACCGCAGACGCTGCTTTCCTTGCAGGTTCATGACAGATATTTGACTTATAGCTCTTTTAAAACTTCCAAAGGAAATGATTCCTTCAGCTCATCGGACAATCTACACCAGTACATTACTATTTTTACCAGCAGAAAGTTTACCTTTGTTCTTTGAAGCGTGCCTGAATGCGCAACTGGACAAGCCACATTCTGGGATTACTTCCTCAGTGCTGAGTGAAGAAAGATGTTTAATCTAGATGGTTTTGTTTATACATGCAAATATGGTGATTTCTATTCCTTCTATAATGTAGTATTGGTGATGTAGGTGCAGCTGTAATTTACCCTAAAGCCTATATTCTGAGGAATTATTGCCTGCTTATTCCTGTCTAAGCAATGCATTTGTCAGCAGGATCAAATTCAAAGGGGGGAGGAGGAAAATACAGGGGAAATGAACCAAACAACAAAAAAACCCACCCTTTTGAGATAAATTTTCTTGTTCTAATCTGAGAAATAACTGCAGCCCTATCAGGCCTGGCAACACGAGCAAATAGGAGAAAAGTGCTTTCAATGTCAACACAGGAGTCATTAACAAAACACTGGAGGGAACTGGGCTCAGGATAGGCCCTACACAATGCACCAATCAAACCAAGTATAGAAGTTGTTTAAATATCTCCCTTAGCTCAGAGAAAGCAGATTTTTTTTAATAAATTAATAAAAATAAATTAAATTAATAAAAAGAAAACCCTGTTTTCAGTTCTTCCTTGATTCCTTCATGCTGCAGTAAAGCCACACTAGAAATCTTGGTCACTTTTGAAAAGCAATTCACATGGATTTCTGTGTTTAGTCTTTATTCTAAATGTTTCATCCCCAATATTGCTGTTTTAATCAGAAAATTTACTGAGCTATTTTATTACAGAAGAGTTCATCTTCCTTTGGACACTCCCTCCCCTCCCTCTCCCATTTATATTAACCATTGTGCCATTTTGTTACATAGTCGTCTTCCCTCCTGATAATTCCAGTTCCTTTTTTTGTGACAGTGATAGATGCATCTGATAAGTCATAGAAAAGTAAACTTGACAACATTGTCTACTTGCAACTCAATTTGTAATCTGTTTCTACATTGACTCTTTTGCTCCAGTTAACAAAAAGATGATGTCTCTGAGCTCATATCAATTTTAATATTTACAACCTGTCAAAATGATTCACATTCCTCACTGAAGTCTTAGCTCAGGTGTTTCATTGATCAGGTCCCAAATCCCTTTCTTTAATATGAGCCTTAAATCAATCTCTTAGAGCTGGCAACATCCCTCACAGAAGGTAAAAAGACATTTTTAGTACAGATAACAGTGAAAGCAAAAGACCTAATTCCTATTTAGCTAAACATTGATCAACAACAACACTTTCCTGAAGTTTCAAGAGACCTTATATAAACAATCAGTTCTCAATAAGAGGAAATACTGTGACATGAAGGTCTTTGTTGTTCAGCATCAGTGTCAGGCTCCATCATCCTTTTGGAAAGTGTGCACACAAGCACTTCCTTGCCCCAGCCAAGGCTCCCCCTGAACAGTCCCAAAGATGAGACCTCAGTGCTGCACATATTCATGTAGCCTGTTTACTCTTCTTCACCTAAAACTCCTCTAAAAATCAAACATGTTTGGTTAGTGAAAACATAGAAAATGTCATGCCAGTAGAAAGAAAGAAAGAAAGAAAGAAAGAAAGAAAGAAAGAAAGAAAGAAAGAAAGAAAGAAAGAAAGAAAGAAAGAAAGAAAGAAAGAAAGAAAGAAAGAAAGAAAGAAAGAAAGAAAGAAAGAAAGAAAGAAAGAAAGAAAGAAAGAAAGAAAGAAAGAAAGAAAGAAAGAAAGAAAGAAAGAAAGAAAGAAAGAAAGAAAGAAAGAAAGAAAGAAAGAAAGAAAGAAAGAAAGAAAGAAAGAAAGAAAGAAAGAAAGAAAGAAAGAAAGAAATCTTTCTGTGAGCCCAAACAGTGCTGCAGTGCATTGCCTTCTTACAGCTTTTACACTCCGTTTCAAACTGTGAAAGATCCAAACTGAAGACTGGAAACAGCAAACTCTTCAGTCCTGAGGGATTCTGTCTGCCCTTAGACAAGCAGCCCTGTGGGACAAGTGCTAAATGTTGCACGTAACTGTGAACTGAATGTCAATGAGATATACAAGGAAAAAAATTGTGATTTTAGGATTCCATCAATCAACTTGCTCCTCACAATCAACTTTTTTTTATTAATATAATGAGATAACTACATAAATCTACAGCTACTGGAAAGGAGGTTGAAATGAGATGGGTGTCAGTCTCTTCTCCCAAGTAACAGGAAATAGGATAAGAGGAAATGGCCTCAAGTTGCACCAGGTGAGCATTAGATTAGATATTGGGAAAAAAATCTTCCCCAAAAGGGTTGTAAAGCATTGGAACAGGCTGCCCAGGGAAGTGGCTGAGTCGCCATGGCTGGAGGTATTTAAAAGATATACAGAGGTGGTGCTTAGGGTCATGGTTTACTGGTGGACTTGGTAGTACTTGGTTAATAGCTGGACTTGATGACCTTAAAGGCTTTTTTCCAACTGAAACAATTTCATGATTCTATAAACACACACACAACTCACTAAATTCAGAAGGAAGGCCAGCCAGGAAAAAATCTTGCAATTCATCAGGTAAGGTCTTCCATATTGAAATGACCTCGGGGGCTTTATAAGGCCTTGAGTATCACAGCTGCATTAAATACCCTCAAACTCTTAAATTCTATCCTTCAGACAAGATAGTTAAGCCAATTTCACATTTAATTTCTCACTCTTATAAAGTTTGACTTTTCCACCTCAGCATACCTTAAAAATTGAAGACATTCTTTGCAATAATAAAATAACTTCTTTCAAGGATATGAGAGATAATTTGATGATCATTCTTTAAAGCAGGAAGTTAAACCTTTTTACTGTGAAGTTGATGGCATAAATTATATCAACATATAAATGCTCTACAGCAGCTTTAATATCATTTTGTAACACTGACTTCTCCCAGTTGGTCTGAAACTATGATGAGGTAAATCTCAAGGTCAAAATTTGATAGCAGCATCTGTCTCTTTTTTTCAGTCATTACCAAGGAAGAACCTTCAGATTGATTTTTACAATAGTAATTTAAGGGCGAGGGCTTAGTTTGAGGTCATATCCAGTAATTTTTGGTTTATTTTAGTAAAATGTATCTTTATGGTGTTAAGAGTAATGACTCCCAGTTGCAGGCCTGAAACAAGGATTCATTTGGGTTTCACATTTAAATGCAATGTAATGTGTGCTTACGCCACTTTTCTTCTTTTTTTCCTTCCCTGTATTTCTTTTCCAGCGAAAGACAAATATTTTCTTGTTCAGTAGATGTAAAACAAGAACAGTAATAAGATCTGTTTTGCAAACCCAACTGGGTGAGCATGCTTCTGCTCCTCTGGGTAATTCTTTCAATAGAGCTACTCACATGAAAAAGCTGTTCATGTGGGTGTGCAGTGATATATTGTTAATACTTGATTTCAAGATCTGGGGACTGAAGAACTTGGCATCAAGTGGCCTGAGACTTGTAATAAAATGGTGGAAGCTGGTGATACAGAGGCAGAGCAAAGGCAATCCAGATTGATTAATAGATTCCTGAATTTGCAGCTGTTGTGGCAGACACATTTCTTCTGGCTTCCTGCAGTTCTTAATCAAGCTAAGCATCAGCAAGAGGCACATTTGCAAAAGCATCCTAAAAATGTGTATATATAAAATGATGCACTTGTGTTTTTATACACGCACTGGTAACTATCTTTTAGTAACTAGGGAACTGTATACCCACTCCCTGTATGATTGCATAGATACTGTTTAGAAGTCTCCCGTGGAGATTTGTTGTCTGGTAATACAGATTTTTACCATTTCCCACAAGCCTTACTAAAAAAAATAATCATGAAATGATTGTTCTATATCCTCTTGCTGTCACTCTTTTTCCATTTTCCCCAACCCCTGAGCTTTTCACCTCCACCACCACTGAGATAGTTACAAGTTTCAGGAGTGTATAAAGTGCCTGGAAGTTGAAAACTTCTTTTCCTTACCTTTCTTTGATTGAAAAATGTTTTGGTTTTGTGTTTCTAAACTGAAAATGAAAACTGCTCCCTTGATGTGTCTTTTATGACATGTTTCACCCCAGAGCAACCACTTACACTCCTAGGAACAGGGGACCGTAATGGCAATAGTAACAAACCTCTAAACTGCAGCAGCGCTATCAGGCATGATTACAATTGCTTTAGGTTTGAACTGGGAGCTCTCATCTTCAATCTATCTATAAACTTTAAAGGGAGCATCATGTTTATGAAGATGGAGAAAAAATAAATTCAAGCTGCAGTGCAAAATAACATGCAACATATAGCTGTACTCTTAGAGCCCAACAGAAACAGCATATCAAAATCTAGTGTAAAAAAGCATAATTAAGTGGCTTTAATAGCACCTCCACGCTCAGATGTACCAAAACGAGGAGCTACATTTGATCATGAGGTATTAAAAAATGACAGGTTTGTATTTTTCTTCAGGTGTCACAAGTCTCCATAACTTTTCAGTTTTTTAAAATCACAGATTAACTACAGATACAGCTTTTAAAAAAGGAAGCTGAACTAACATTCAGTCACAAGACTTAAATATGTATTTTAACACCCTCTAGTACTAAAGCACAGACAGTGTTAGCTGAGAAAGTTACATAAGTACTAAACTATAGTTTATGCAACTAGGAAGGTTTTATTCAATGTGTAAGTTAAGGACCATGTACAGAGTCATTACCCTTACACTTACACTGTACATAATGAAGTAAACTTTTGCTTTGATGCACTGAACTTCATAGAAGTTTACTCTTGAAACTACAAAATCTTAGTGAGGGAGAAAACCAAAACCAAACAGCTAAGAATACATAGAAATAAATGTTGTCCCTTAAAATGACACAAACTTACCATAGCTTCTCTGAAGCTAGAATGGCATTCAACGCATTTTGGGGTCCACTTTGCACTCTACAATTTGAAAGAAAAATCTTTCATAAACGTTGAATCCATCCCGCAATGCAAAGCACCTTAACAGATGATTTAACATGTGAATAAAATTATTAGAATAACTCTAAAACATATCTGTCAGCAATAAAATATTCAAGTGTAGAACAGTATTTCTTGCTACCAACTTTAACTGAAACTTCATCAACTAAAATATTGATGTAGCAGTGAAATACAATCCTCTCTTCATTCAAAATGCCATTTAAATTCACCTGTTCAGTAAAGCTCATGTCTACTCACTCACTGGTAGGAATTCACAGCACATTCATTGCAATAATTCACATTAAGTGCAGGGGAAGAAGGTGACAGGGGGAGGGGGGAGTAGAGAACTAAAAAGACCTGCTGTAACCATCACCTTTCATGATTTTTGAGCAACTTTTGCTGAGGCTTTAGAAGCTTCAATTCCTATCTGACTCAGTGTACATGCATGAGAGAGGGGAAGAAAGAACAAGGTTACTACTAGGCAGCTGGACAGCATCTAAACTAAGAATCCCTTTACATCCATTCCGTTTTGGTCTCTGAAGGAACCAGCACTGTTTTGATGATCACTACCTATTACTGCCATAGAGACAATCTCACAAATAGCTAGTGTTGATGCAGAATTTTCACTACCTGGAGATACAGAAAATATCATTAAGTAATTTTAAAAAATAATAATTTAAAAATCTGCACTATTTATTGAAGGCCAGCAAATTATTTACAGGGAAAAGAAAATAGGTGTGTACATTTACCCATTCAGAAGTTCATATATCTGAACGTACAGCATACATGGGTAACACTAACTGCTTAATTCTTTTCCTTTACTCCCATTGCATTAATAACATTCATCACTGATTCTAGTCAAATTCAGATCACAAGTACCTTACAAGGCTAATTTATAGTCTCAAGTGTGCTCTGAAATCCTCTAGTGAATAATCTTTACTGTTCTGGTTAGAGAAAGGTATAAGATGGGTTTCAGCTACATACAGGAACTGTGAAATTATTTCATTTTTTCATTAGGAAAGCACCTATAGTAGCATCTTTATGACTGAACTGTCATTTGTTTCTGTCTTAAAAAACAAATTAAAAATCAAATTACTGTGGGGATTTTTTTTTAAAGCATTATTAAAGGATATTTCCATAGAATAAGGCAACTGTATACCTGCATACAATACAACAAGATCTTTGACACATAAATTGTGATTTTAAATTTTTGTCATGTGACCAAAATGACAGCTCAGGAAATTTCACAGTAAGCATTGGACACATCACCTGTTTGTCTCCAGGACTGTAAATAGCAAATACATTTGCTTTTACCATACACAAGTTTGCACCAAATGTCAGATCTCAAGTGTTGTTTTTTTGAGGGAAAGACACCTTCAGGCTATTTGGCAAAAACACTCACATTTCTAAGGTGCCGCCCAAATGAGGTAAATCAGATACTGTTCCATTCCCTAATTTCCAACTCTATGAATGAAACTTTGTTTATTCTCAGTAGTATACAAGCAGATATTTTTGTAACAATATTTTACCAAATGCACCCGAACATTCTGCTGACACAGTAATTCAGGGGAGTCCAGTGAGGCAAAAACTGTGACAGTAAAAAGAATTTGGTATATATGTCAGAGCAAATAATTGATGTAGCAGATAATATAAAATCTAATGCAAATAAAGCTTTTACCAGGGGGGAAGTAGCATGAGAGTGCTAGTCTATCAAAATTAGTATGATTCCAAAAAGTATATACAGTCCCTGCACTATGTTGTTCATGGCAAGTAATGAGCCATGATAATGTACTGTGATATATGAAGATAATTAGAAGATTTGTGTGTGTTGTTTGGAGTAAGAATAGCTTTATAAACAGGTTTATATCATATTGCTTCTGAATCTGAAATTTCTTTAGCATTATTATACTCATGAGATTATTGGAAGAGAAGAAACCATCCTCATGAGTTGCTCTTTTTTAAGTCTTAATCATGTAAAATTACAGAGAGCACACCTTTGTTATAGGTACTCCTGATATAAATTACATTGAATATAATTTTGGAAAATCTTTCTCTATTTTCTCTATTGAATTTCAGAGTAAGAATCATATTTGGATCATTTTTTTTTCTTTTTTTGTCACAATAATTAATCACATGGGACTTGTGTATAGCTCATGCCACAAAACACTCGAAGCTTTTCCAGAATTACAATTAAGTAGATCTATTCTAGACAAAAATAAAACAACAAAAAAACCCCACAACAAAACACCCCAAAACCAACCAACCTGTATGCACTTTTTCCCCACAAAACACATTTGCTGCTATTGAGGCTACCAATACTATTTGCATCAAAATCTCTACCAGTTATCATCATCACAGCTAGATATCTTAATATAAGCAAGATAATTGTCAAGAAAACCACAGAATTTTATAAACAAACACACATAATCCAGATTAATAAAACTTCAAATCACAATTTTAGCAGTTTAACCACAACAAAAAGTTCAGATTCATTTCTATTTTTTGTATAATCCTAGATAATGTTTTAACATATCTTGTGTACTGAAGATTAGTAAAAATAAATACCTGGGAACTTTGGTGTTACCTTGTCTTCTTCCTGTTCATTTTAACTGGGATGAACCAAAAGGATGTTACAGGAGAAGCAAACATTTCTGAAAAACAACGTAGCTCTAACAACGAACAAGAGAAATCACACTCTCAACAGGTAAACTTAAACTAATAGTGTCTTTACAGCAAAAAAAATAAAGAAGACACGCTCTATTTGTAATGACAGAGAAATTGACAACTTCCTTATCTGTAATCCATACAAAACCTGCACAGAGAACAGTCTCTGTTTAGTTACCAACCTGCTGCATTTATCTTGAAAACCATGATAATTAGAAACTACTGGATAAACATAATTCCCCGAAGTGAAATTTTGACCAAAATAGTTTCTAAAGACCCTTGTTTTTTAAAGAAGTTTCAAATGGTCATCAAAAACATGCTCTCAAGCATCCACTCTGCCCACTATCTTCTTTTTTTCCTGAAAAGATAATCTTTTATAACTGTGCTGCAATGCACTCTGGGAGTAGTAACTTGTATTTTATTTAGTACTAAAAAAATACTGTGCTTTAATTATTTAGCAAGTTTATCAGGTAAGCAACTGCCCAAGAAACACTACTCATTCCCACAGTAAGAAAAAGTTGGTCATAAATGCAGTTGGGCGAAAAATATTTCAAAAGCTTTCTTCCTTGAATGCTAACTTATGTGCAATTAACAGCAAAACAAGGCTTCACTTGACTTTGTCAGAAAGAGTGGAATGAACTGTACTGCTTACTCTGGTTTTAAAGTTATTTTACTAACAGCTGTTTTAAGAAGCTTGGAAGAAGAGGTCACATGTAAGACAGTATATTAGGTCTCTACCTCCTGTTTTTAGAGCAAGGCTTTAAAACTGATCCCTGAATATTGATCTGAAAATTTCTAACTTATAGAACTATTTTTCAGTGTGCCTGGGTCTGAAAAAGTAAAACCAATATGCTATTTGTTTTTCCATCCAAAGGAAACTCCCACCCTTAAAATTTTGTATGGGAAGACTTATTCCTCTCAAATGCAAGTTCCATTATTCATGGAGCAAAGTCCTACTTAGAAGAATCCCCTAGTGTCAGTCAATGGGAGCTCTGCAAGATTAAAACAAGAAGGACTTGGCAATGAACTTCACCACCAATATATTGTTTTCCCCTCACTCGCTGTTTTAAAAGAGCCAAGCTACCAAAATTATTCTTTTAACACATTTCTACACCATTTGTATATGAAAATGTTTTAGTAGCTTGTTACATAAATATACCTTAAGCCAAAACAAGGTTATACAAGTTTTTTTCAGGTAACTAATTTCTCATGAAAATAGCAACAGAAAAGAATTTCTTCACTCCCTGTAATGTTGCAGGTGTTTCTGAGCCTCCCTTGTCTAGAAAACAGGTGAAATATACCTTTAGCAAAATAAGAGCTTAAATGTATTCACTGTAACTGATCTATATTATTTTCTGTTGGGATTACTGAATTTGATGCTATTTCTCACTGCTTGACTGCATAAGAAGTTCATTTTAAAAATAAATAAAAGGTTGAAAAGCCCAATCTAACATAGTCATAAATGTTGAATTAATTTTATTTCAATATGTGCCTTCTTTTTTACCTCAGTACTGAAAGGGAAAATAAAACCCCTTTTCACTTTCTTACAACAGAACAAATGTCATAGCTGCTTAGAAACAGTTGCTCACATCTTCACAAACAGCATTTTCTATGCACTTTGTGGGCCATTAAGATGATCTAATTTATGAACTGAAAGAATTGCTATTCAGGAAACTCAGTCCCTGTGCTATTTACAGCGCCAGAACACTCAAAGTGAACTGGGGACTGAAGTCTCACAGTAACAACTGACATTTCATTTAACCTTTTTAACTAAAATAGTTATCTTTGCAAATCACTCACGTCATGTTAAAGCACATCTTCACCTTGATACTGAAACCCGAGCATGCTAAATGACATGCCTGGCACTTTATGAATGATATGACTCTAAGCTGTACAGTCTTTAGGGAATATTGCTAAACCTCATGACAGACACAGCTGAACTCCACTGCATTCTATTGTACTAACATAGGTGACAACACAGAAGATCACCCTGAAAGAAAGAAAAAAAAAACAAACAAAAAAAACAACTTTTAAAAGCTTCAGGCAAAACCCACTAGTCCTAGAGGTAGTCTGTGATTTTTCCCATCCATAAAACTGACACCAGACACTATTTTAATCTCCCTCTGCCCTCTCCAATTCAAAGATAGTATCAAATACTGAGTGCATGTTTATGAGACCAGTACAAGGTTGGACTCCCTGCTTGGGGATCACACTTGCTTCATTTTAATTAAGGAGTACTTTGCCCAAGTTCCCCAGGCTAATACAAGTCTAATTGAAGTCAATACTAAGTCCAATACATTGCCATATGTGCAATCTAAATTCACATCCTAAACTCACCTCAAGCAGATGAGAATACTGTGGATGGACCTAATAGAGCTTGCAAAGAGACAGGAATAGTTCACATCCCTTGAGATGTCTAACAACAGACTGTACTGGCAACTGAAAATAGAAAGGAATGATATGGCATCAGGAGTCGGCTGCCATCAGTGAGTTCAATATATGCTCCTCTGGAATCAATGACTTAACTCTGTGGTTCTGAGTGTCTGCCTGTGCCTACAGCGATGCCTCTGTCTTAATCCTTCATTTTTCCCTTCCCAATCAAAGAACTCCCAAAAATCCTGAGTGTTGAGGCCCCTCACTTCTGCACCAGGGCTTCTGGGCAGGGAGAGGTTACACAATTTACCAGCCCTTGCCATTGATTTTCACATGCACTAGAAATTCCCTGGCTGTTCTTTGGGTTCCCCTCTAAATCCGTTTTTCCCAAGAACTCACACTCAAGAGCCTGTCAACCTCAGCTGGCTTCTGTGTAGGGGGTTGGAGGCAAAAGGAAAAAAATTAAAAGGCAGAAACAGTAAACCTCTCTACGTTTTTTTTTTTTAATTAATTTTAGAAAAGATCTGTGTCGATAGTGGTTACTGATATGAAGCTAGTGAGGAGAAGAACACTTTCAATTCAACACTTAAGTAGAGGCTGAAAACACTTGCCCTTCACAATTCAGACCTCAAACTTCTCAAAACCTAGAATAGCTCTGTAGCCGATTAGTAAGCTAAATATACCCAGGGAACAAACACGTATAACATATCAGTCTTTTGTCAGAGATATCAGCCTGGATTGCTTTGATATGAACAGCACAGAGATCAGTTGTGAAGAATATAAACCAGCTGAATTCAGCAAGAGAACTCTCTATTAGGATGTTTTTATTATTTTATCTTTTATTCATCGTACCATCACAACTTAGAAACAGCAGTAGCAGCAGACAAGATCTATTCAAAATGGAAATGTAATATTGACTATCATGTATCTGATACAGGTTAATATTCAACATTACTATAAATCTATCAAATTAGTATCAGTCAGAGGTGCATTGGAAAACCTTCAAGAGGAAAAAAAATAATAAATAGAACTATTATTGTAGATCCTGGCTAGTTTTGATAAAGAAAACAAATTTGAACCACCGAAATTAAGTCCAGATATATTGATACAAAGCATTTAGTAAGAAAAACAAAAAAGGAATTAAATGCTGAGTAACTGCCAAAACAATGAACCATTCAAAATTCCTTTTTTTTTCCATGAACAGCTTGCTTTACCCTTGATTACTGTACATAACATGCCCTAATGAATATATATGCACTCTTAATAATAGTTTCAGAAGGAAAAATAGAAAGGGAGGAAGACTTGAGCTTCTAATACAACTTCTCTGTTTTCCTAAAGCCACCTATCAGACACATATGTAAAACCACAGTCAAACTAAATGATCAGCTCTAATAATCTGCTGGGAGCAAGGCTCTTTCATATCCACACAACATTAACAAAAGCTATTGGTGGATAGGTCATTTGATTCACTGGACCTTCCAACCCCATGGAAAATTTCAAAGGGAAAGAAAACAGAAAACATCAAAGTCTTTGTATTTAGTATATAGACCTTTTTGCCAGTTCAAGTTTAGACCTTTTTAAAAATGCACTGTCAGCAGCGTAGCTTTTAAAGGTAAAATGAGGCCTTTAAAGCAGGTATCCTACTGTGCATTCTACCACTGTGCTACCTGTGGAGTGAAAAAAAACAAGGACAAAGATGGGACTAAGTCTCAAACATTCTCGCACAATGGCTTTCATCTTCTCTTCCAAATCTGTAACCTTTGAAGACAGAAGAAAATGCAGTTAATGCGTTTACAAATAGGCTGGAACCTGCTACATTTTTAAAGGAAACTCACAAAGCACACAAATATCCACTGGAATCTTATTATATTATTTAAAGGGACACTTTAAGGACTGGCAGCCCCCCAGTTTCATGACTCTTTGTAATTTCATCTGTTTGCAAAGTTCACACACTTTCTCAAATTCTTTTAATGATTCATCACTTCTCTCTCTCAAAAAGAAAACAATTAAAAATGTCACTGATATATGATAATACCAGAAGGAAGCCCATCTGTGACAAGCTACAAATCCATCCTTACCATTCACTTTTTGCAGGGAAAATACTTAAAATTCAGCTGACAAAATATCCTTCACCTTGCACTTTTATGACTACAGTCTTCTTCCTGAAGTTCACTTCTCCACACTCCTCAGTCTTGTCCCTGCAAACATGATCCCACTGCCTTATTCAACTCAGCTCCAACATTCATTGTAATATTTATGGATCTAGTTCAGCTCACTAACTCAGCAGGAAACTATTCATAGGGTTTGGGTTTTTTCCTCTAGGTTAGTATTTCACATTTTTCATTAGAGTTGGTACAAGGTAAAGATGATTTCTTGCATTAGCTTTCATCATCTTTAGAGATGCTTCAATCTGTTAGGAACAACTTGGCAAAGAAAATTTGATTATACATTTTGAATATTTCCTTCAGAAAGTGAATTATGATATTATTACCTTGGTTCTTTTCATCTCTGAGTATGAAAAATCTGTATTGCACTTTAAACACACTGATCTTACAATACAATTCTGAGCATGAACTTCTCCAACATCTTTTTCTATTCACATTGAAATGAAAAGCATAAGGGAAGCCAGAAGTAATGGTCATAAAAGTAAGCTGGCATCCTCAGATAAGATCGTCCGTTATCTTGTTGAGAAGGAGTCAGAGGAGTATAAAACACCAACAGTGTATGAAGCTGTGACTTCCTTGATTAGTGAGCTTTTGGGACCATTCACCTCAAGTTTTCAAGGACCAGAGCCATCAGTGCTAATCAAAACAGTGTCAGCTCAGTGGTATTACATAGTGGCAGCTGAATTAGGTGTTTGTTAAGGACTGATTTTTTTTGTATGTGTAGTGATAATTACTAGCAGGGGTTAAAAACTAATGATTGGCAATGCATATTGTCAATCCAGTAAAGAGTTGAATTTTCAAACTGCACCAATCTGTCTTTCAAACATCCCTGTCACAGCAATCCCTAATCTCTGACAGATTTAGGTATATTCAACTGCAGTAGAAGAGGCTGATGCAGTAAAGTGCTGTCTGGTTATCCTTTGAGGATACACCCACCTTGGGAGGCCAAGTGCTCACTGGTGCACGATGCCATAGCTTCCCACTAATTCCTGGTCTGCCTGCACAGAGCACAGATAAAAGCCCAGGAGAAGCAACAAATCAGTGTAGTAACTGCAGCTAGAAAGAAGGGAGCAAACAAGTAAGTACTAAACCGACAGCGCAAGACTGGAAAATTCTGCATTTGTTACCACCAATAAAAACAAATCTTTGCAAATCTATGTGAAAAGTCCAGCAATCTACAATACTGTAACTAGTGCTTTACCACTGAAGTGGATACTAGAGTCCTGCAATATTCCTGTAAAAATGTGACAGCCACAGTACAATATTTGCATGTCTTTCTGCTTGAGGATCTGTAACAATATAGATACACAGGTGTAAGTATACATACATACATACATATATATTTTAACTAGCTGTTAAACATTATTGCTTTCTACAGCAATAATTTCTGTGTTTGGATTGAAAGTGATGCAAGCTTCAAATCTCCTGTGGAGCTCATAGAGCCATAGTCTTACCACTGGGTCTTCCTAAAATGCATTTTGCTGTTAGTAGACACCATAAAATCTGTTGACTGCATATGTACATTGTCTTATTATTCAGTCTCAGTATTCTGCTGTGCATTATAAACCCTGTAGTGTCAGTCAGAAATGGTTACAGAGCAACCATGGCAACATAGAAATGAAATATGAAAGAAGAAATATTTTTATTTTAATTTTTAGATTATAGTCAAATTAACTTGAATATCATTCTGGTTTATAGGTTAATAAAATACAAGAGAAATTAATTACTACCAGAAATAAATATTTATAATGCAAGCACCATGATAACAAGTGAAAAAGCTTCTTAGTAGAAGTATTTGCCCTAAAGGGCAAGAGATATGCCAACCTAATAACCTCACCAGGGGTTATGAAAAATTTGCACATTGCCTGACAGCCTAAGGTAAAGTCTTATGGTAGCTCTTCAAGTGGATAAAAGGGAAAAATGGAATGCATTGCAAAGAGGTACCGTTTATCTAAATCAATGGAGACATTTCCTACTGCACTGACCTTAACTGCATCTTGAGGAGTATAAAAAGCATTAAGGAACATTTTAAAAACACCCAGGGGTTTTCTTTATCTAGGTTTTCTCCCTGATCAAATAAACTAGAACTCTTTATTATAGATATTTCCCATATTTCAAGTTAATGTACACTTCTCCACAGCACAGCCACCTAAATAATCTTAACACTTCATGAGGGCCCTGACAGTCTCCCAGAAATGTCATATTCCTCCCTTGATGAACATCCCTCAGAACGACAGCTTTGCAATGTCCCTTTGCACTGACACTAACTGAAATATTTACCCTTAAGATGACCAGGATCAAGCACTCAAGCAGAAAGACCCATGTTTAACATCAGCACAAGTACTAAAGAGAAGAAAACCATGAATGTGTGTAAGCTGGCATTGTATATGCAACAGAGTTCACCTGCATCTGCTTTTTTTTACCGCAATGTTTATGAGAAATAATACTACCAACAGAAGGGCCATTTCTGCTACAAAAGACAGCGGAGTAAACTCTTCACTCCTAGCTCTTTCTTCATGAAGACTCAGGCAATAACAATATCGGCAGCTAAGCCTATTAGCAGACCTTGAGTAACCCAAACCGGGCATGTTTCTGAGCATATATGCCACCTTAGCACAGCTGAATGACTGTCCATTCAATTAATCCCTATTTACTGAGGTGTCAACGATCAGAGAACAATACACAGGCAGGAGATCTAAAGATATATTGCACTTACAATCTTTATGAAGCCAAGAGAACAAGGCTGTGAAATTTTTGCCTAGGTTGAGCTAGGTTTTCACACCAAGAGAAGCCAGTAAAAGCAAGCTCTGCGCACAGACTGTAACAGTATTTCACCCGTGGTGCTTTTTTTATCCGCGGGACTTCATGAACTCTACCAAATTAGCAAGGTTTAAGTAAATGATAAGCCCACTTTTCCTTATTCCTGCTTATGGCAATCTACAGCACTGCTGTAAGTGGCACCTCCTGACTGTGTGTGGTATCTTAATTTCTAAAAATTAACTTCAATCTCTGCATTCTGTCCAGTAATATAACACAGTTTCATTGGGAAATATTTGTAAGATGAAATGCAGAACAAAAAAAAAGGAGAGGTTGGATTTAAGTAATTTCTTTATCCATGTTCTCTCTCTTTTCTTAGTCAGTTCTCACTTCTGACATTATGACATTCTGCTTGCACATCAATTTGAGTCTTTCCATACTTCCTTTTACTTGCTTTATAAGATCTAATTTTTACCCAGCCAAACATCCTGTTCCATTTCCTTTATCTTTTCCCAAATTTCCCAACAAAGGAATATTTGGTTTCAAACAGAAATTGACCAAAAGTCTAAAAGTAAATTGACAACTTTTGTATAAATAATGCAGTGAGGAATGTAAAGCCTTTCATTTAATATCATGGGAGTAATATTATATCAAAACTAAATGCTATCAAGTATGGACACATGAATACCAAGTTCTTTATATTTTTTTCACATGTAAATGATCAAACTTACATGCATATTTCACAATTTCAAATTCCAGGAGTTTCTGCATACCGTTAGTAACTTCTCCACTGTGTAACACTTATTTTAGTTCTGTGTAATTGTTCTGTGCTATTCTGTTGTTTTCCCTTACTATACTTCCAAAGTGGCAGATTTATTTCTGAAAAGTAGAAGATGTACATGTTTTTCTGCTTAATAGGTAAACTGCAGAGAGCAATTATAATCATCACTCAGATCCCACTATTATTCCATAAAGCTTGACAGCAAGAGCATAGAACAGTGGCAGAATAAACACAGGTTTCAACAATGTTTTTTTAAAAGCCATTGATCAGAGTATTGGAAATACATTGCCTTAAGATCTGTCATGAGAATTCACGCTTTACATTCATAACAAGGAAAACAGCTGCTTTTACATTTCAGTGCAGAGAACTGTGAGTCTTGCCGGCCCATTTCATTGAGTCCTCTGCACCTTGTCTTTTATCCAATGCACGGAGGAGTTCTTGCGTTTTAACTTCTCCTCTTCTCAAAATTAATGTGAGTCCTATAAAGCACCTGACACTGATAATCATTCCTTTATATTTAAAATATGTGTAGCTAGAACAAATGTATGACTCACTTGGCCATGTTCCAGAGCTGTGCTACTGTACCTGAATACCTCGGTAGCACTCCACCTTTTGTACATACTGCATGCTTTAAAGCTGTCTAGTGCAACAGATAAATCTGGGCAATCATGTATTTTGTAATGATTTCTCCTGACATTCTCAATTACATTTTGGAGAGCCTTGAGTACAGCATTTCCAGCAGTTCCCTCAACCGGTAGCATAAATTTCATTAAACTGCAACAGAGTACTGCGCAAGATCTATTTGCTGAGCAGTTAGCTCAGGTTACACCATCAAAAGCTGGAAGTTAAATTGCATAAAATTCATCGACCATAATTAATTTGTTATTTTGAAAGGGAAATAGTAAAAGCCAAGCTACAAACAAAGATTAAATTCATATAATCACAGTACAAAACTATTTCTTTATATTTCCAACAAATTAGTTTGGAGTGCACACCATCATATAAGGTGACTACTAAGTATTATTCGGGGGCCTTGTTAATGATTTTGGTGACACTCTGGAAGTTAAAGAAGGTATGAAGCGTTCTGAAGCTCTGAGACACCACCTGATAGAAGATGACTTCCTATCCACACAGACACTATTTATATACTCTGTGGAAAAATGGATTGCTAGTTAGTGGGGTTTAATCTTTGCATAGGGAAGTTGATATATTTTGAGAACTCATAAATTGGCTCCAAGATCTCTGTTGGGTTTTTTTGTTTGTTTGGGAGGGTGGTTCTAGGAATATTTTTTTTGGGGGGGGAGTATGTTCTAAATGATTTCACATGTGAAGACAAACACTACCATCTATTTCTCTACTAGAAAAATATCCAAACCCACTTGTCCTAAGAAGCGTTTCTATCTGATAGCTTGTAATATTATGTTTCTATAGCTGAGAAAGACAACACCTCTGTCTTAGGAGTTCTGGTGAGATAGAGTTGCATTTCTAGAAGAGAAATACCTGTCCAATTCTCTTCCCATAAGAGATAGAGAGCATGAGTAAAGGAAGGAGCAATGTAATATTTTTAAAAGATCAAAAACCAAAATGGACTTTGGAAAAACAGGAAGCTATACTGAATAGGTGACATTCTAGTTTATTCAAAAAACCTGGTGATAACTGCAAGTACAGAAACTGACTTTTACAGAGAAAACAATATACAAACACATCATACTGACCAACAAAATGTATGACTGGAGATTAAACAGAGTATTTCTGGGAAAAAAAAATGCTTAATATCTGATCTGATAAGATAATGTCAATGCTCTTGAATTTTCAGTAAGTTCACAATTTATAGGAGGTCTCCTTTCAATAAGTATTTTCAGTTCCGTGCAAAAATAGAGTCTAAACTAGAAAGCTGGATGAAAAAAAAAAATGATGGAACTCTATACCCACATTAAGTCCCAATCCTAGTGCAAACAACTCCAGTTTAATTCAGTCTCTGAACACTTGCTGTGGAGTATTAGAAACAGGATGTCTTGTGACAAAGATCGAAGGCTTGTCTTTGAAAGTTGAGCCTGAAATCCTTTTGCTTTGGTGTTGCCAGCTATGAAGAAGGATGATAGCATGTCCTTCCCACAAATAAGCCATGGGATGATATAAGCATCTATCAAGAGGTACTTGCATAAGTTTTTTACTTTTTATTATATTTTGGTCCATAAAATAAGCCAACTGAGTTCTGCTTTTGTACTGAAGGTATTTTTAGACAACCATGGTCCCAATTAATTTTAAAGCAGCGAACATACAGACCCCATGTATTTCAAGTGGCCTTCTGATGCAAAAGATCCATAGGTGCACCGAGTACTACTGCCATGACAGAAGGGTGAGAAAAATTACTGAAAAGAGGATCAGCAAGTGGGTGTAATTAAACCAAACATGAAGAATAGAAGTTCATACAGCCTATGGATTGTTGACTATGCATATTTTCAATGTGATGCTCATGAGCAGATTTCTCTGACCCTTTTTCAAATTGTACATTGTTTTCTCTTTCCTGTACTTAGTTTTCATTTCTTGTCTTCCACAGCTTATCTCCATTTCTCATTTATTAAACCCATTTTATATTGTCTCTTCTTCCTACATCTTCTGCTTAGCAACTGTTGTGAACCCTGTATCACCCACAGCTTTCCTCTCTGACTTTCCCTTAGACTCCTCTCATCTTTTTTCTTACGAATGCAACTCATTTAAATTCATTTGCAGGATGTCAGCAGCTTCTCAGGGCTGTCTCTAATTTTTCTCCATTCCAATAAACATAATATCTCATCCAATGGATGACAAGACAGAAAACATTTTCCAGTCTAGAAGGGACACCCCATCTGCAGGAGATGTAATTTTCTCCCCATTGCAATCAGTATGGATCTTCTAACATGAAACCAATAAAAGACACTGTTTCATCATAGGATTTTGGTCATCTTGTATAGAGAGATATTGAATACAGTGACAGTCTGTCCACAGAGCACACCCTAGGCGGCAGGAACAGAGCACTTTCTACAGTCTGTTGAGCTGTTCCTTCCAGAAGTAGCAACTCATGTCAGTGATTAACAAGAAGCTGGTGCAGATTCAGCACAGTTGGAGGCCAGTAAGCTACAAGCTGCAGTGGCAACAGCAGTAAGTGAATTTAAAATTAGATACTAAAAACTTTAAAAAGGAAAACAAGGGAAAAGATAGTTCTAAAGAATTGTAAGTGGATTTTAAAAAGTTGTGAAACTTTTTCTACACCCATATTTGAGGAAATTTTTCCAGCAAGCTTTACTCACCCTCTAATAATGTATGCTAACAACCATAATCTCTATCTTCACTGGCAGCAAATTATGCTCATTTCCTTTTTATTTGTTCTTTAAAGAGCACTTAGATAAAAATAATTGTAGCACTCTTCTTTTAGAATTTTGTGTATAGTGGCTAATTGATATAGATTTTCTTTACAAATAAATATGCTTTCACTGTGATAATATTGTTGTAAATGTATTTGTCTCAGACCATAAGCACAACAACATTTTGGACAGAGTTATCTATTGTCCCATTCTTCTTCAACTTTACAAAAAAAAAAAAAAAAGAAAAGGAAGACAGAAGAATTTTAGGATGATTATTTTTGGTTTCATTGGCAGAAATTCCATAATCAGTACCTACGTTACAGTTCAGCAGTATGTTGTCACTGATAAGATGATCATCCCATATGGCATTTCACTGTTTCTGTTCTTCCACTTAAGAATACCTGCAAATAATATTTTTGTTATTTGTATGATTTTACATGCAAGGAAAGGAAATTCATGAACATTTATAACAGCCTCTCTAGCCTTATCCCAGATTTCATTCTGGAAGAGAATGAAATTCCCGAGATCTTCTAGGAATCTGTACTATAACAACATATGGAACATTCATTTAAGGAAATGAAGCACTGTTGTTTTCTTTACCTTAACTTTACAGGTATGTTGTATGCTGAGTATATGCTTTCTTTTTTACAAGTTGTAACAAGAAAAACGCAGTATGCCATGTAACAAACAGGGTTTTTTTTCTCTTCCTCTTTAAGCAAAACACAGCTTGTAGCCAAGGAGTAACTCTCTAAACATAGACCTAAGAAATTATTAAGGAAAAATTATATCAATTACACTCCTGTATCACTTCATTACAAACAGATTCGAACTAGGTGTCATACAGAATATATTTCAATCTGGAGTACTTGGGAAGATTAATCTTTATTATGTGTATTGAGCCTAGAAAGCAATTACTCTGAAAAGGAAATAAGGGAGACTGCACATAGTAAGAGCTCCCAAACAATATGGTAGACAAGACATTGTAATAGCTAAACAATACCATACATTGGGCCTGTTTTGAATACCTACAATTCAGAAAAGATGTTGAAAACTTGAAAAAGATTCAGAAAGAAACCAGAAGAATGACTCAAGATCTTCCTTCATGGAGGCACTTCATTATCTCACGTTGTAATCACTTCTTACAGTGAAGTTTTATAGTTGCATGTAGCAACAGACAAGGAGTAATGGCTTTAAACTGAAGGAGGGTAGATTTAGATTAGATTTTAGGAAGAACTTCTTTACTGTTAGGTTTGAGAGGCAATAGCACAGGTTGCCCAGAGAAGCTGTGACTGCCCCCTCACTGGCAGTGTTCAAGGCCAGGTTGGATGGGGCTTTTGGCAACATGGGCTAGTGGAGGTGTCCCTGCCACAACAGAGGATTGGAACTAGATGAGCTTTACCTTTCCTTCCAATCCAAACTGTTCTGTGATTCTGTGATTCTATATCTTAAATATCAATGAGTATCTATCAAGCAGACATTTCTCATATCAGAGAACACTGTGATCTAACAGTCATAATAAATTCCAATGTCTAGGAGCTGACAGAAACAGCTAGATAAATCCAGAAAAAGAGGTTACATTTTCAATAGTGAAAGGGAACGTTAGAACAGCTTTTCCAGGAATGGACCTAACTTTGCACTTTATAGACTCTGAACTGACTTGGAGTGTTGCAAATTCAGATCATGAATTTAAATCGGCTACAGAAACAACTGCTTAAATAGCAACAAAATGCAATTATGCAGACATTGGGCTACCAAGGAAGTCAAATAACTTAGAAGGTCATACTGGATCCTTCTTTTTACATCTACCAGTTAGTCCTGTGTATTGTCTGTAAAATGTAAGTATTAAACGCTATATTTTGTTTTGGAAGAATTTAATCTGTACTTGTATAGCAAAATTAGAAAACTGCAGAACATTCCTTATTCAGCCAAGCACAGTACTTACTGAACAACAATACTGTATTAGCTAAGAATGGAAATGGTTGTGAAGTCTACACTGCACTCTTTTCAGCAGTCTTTGTATATCTATCGGAGTTGTCCAAATTAAGTTAGTTCATAGCTGTGGGAAACTATTTCTTAAGGTAGGGGGAATTCTTGCTTGTGGTACTGCCTCAAATGTTGTTTCCATTACCTAAGACCATCATCATCTGCCAGGCAAAATACCATTAACTCCTGTCAAATCAATTAGCTTTATTTTGTTTCAGAACCTGTAAGGGTTAACTCTTTCTGTATTGAATGTCTTCTAATCAGATGTTATTGTCTACTGTGTATTTGTATACCATCTAGCAGAACAAGGCTTTTACCTAAGTATGTATCGCTGCAAGAATACACATAAAAGGTATCAACTAAAATGAAAATACCAAAGCCAGACTCTGTTTGTTTTAGATATCCTCTGCTGCTGACCTGGATTTTGTAAACTACTTAATATTTGCTGATGTTCTCACAAGAGTCCAAGAAATTGAAACAGTACAGTTCTTAAGGACCCCAAACATCACCAACCCATTGGCTGCATCTAGAGATAATACTGCAAAGCTTACATTTATAAACTCATGACCTATGATTTTGATTTTCAGTTCAACACAAAACAGAACTCAAAGTGATTTTGATTCTTCAAAAAATGGAGAGCTAAACATGTTTATCTACCAGAAGGCCACTGTGGTTTTCATTTCCAGTTCTACTGAAAAAACTGAAAATCCTTCATTAACAAGGATGACAGTGAAAATACCGAAAAGCCCACCACTGTAGAAGACAAAACAGGCACCATTTTAATCTATGCCTATTATCAACTAAGTGAATACATTATACTAAACTTCACATGTTTGTGTCTCTTTTCCATCTTTCAAAGATGCAAAAGGAACTACATATCTCAGACCACATCCAGCAATACATCCCTGTCCTGATCTCTTTAGCCATTCTGGAGAACTTCCAGGAAATGAGGAAAGAGAAACATATATCTCAGAAGTACAGCAGTCATCCTTTACAGCTTGGGCTTATGCGCGCCAGTGCCAGACATAATAAATCCAGATAAAAGAGAGTGTGAGATAACCCACATAAAGAACTATTCATTGAACTCATATAATCTATATCGCAGTCAATGAGCATGGAAGCAGGCTATTAAGCATGAACTCTACAACTGCCTTGTTAAGTGCCAGCAAGCTCTCGGATGAATGGAAGTAGGGAACAATTTTTGTGCAAGACTTTAACATCACATTGCCTGGTATTGGATTTTGAATGCTTTGGACTCTTTATGAATTTTTTATAAGTATTGCTTAATATGCAAGCTTTATGAGTTTGTACATTAACCAGAGAAACAGTGTAATTTATAGAAGACACAAGCAACTTTGCTATACTCAGCTAAAATTAGATAGAGACCTAGCCTTTTCCTATATGGCTTATTCTCAGTCGTAACGTAACATAGATCTCTATGCCCCCAAAATTACATGCTTTCACAATCAGCACCTTGTCCACTCTGGCAGTTTTTGTGGCTCCTTAGATCTTTTTTTGCATTCTCACTGCAAAGCCCTGTTGCAAAGAAAGCAAGATAATAATCTTCATCTTACACGTCTTCACTGGACATAAAGTTAACGAAATGACAGATATAAGACTAAATGGAGTAGAGGAGACCTACAGGGTTGTGGAAAGGTAACAGCTGTTTTTCCTCTGTAGCGGTGTAACCATCTCTTGTGTTGTCCTCTGTGCTCTCTTCTGTACTTACTCTCCCAGTCACTACACAGCACACTTTTTTGTCTTCAGATTTATGAAACTCAAATCTCATTGCTGCAGGGTATGAACAATTATGTTGTTCCTTGTTTTGAACCTGTTCTTCTCAAAGAACATAGGATCAAGATGTCGGGTCAAGAGTATCAGAGGGGGAAATAAGGCTGAGAGAAAACTAAGTTTTACATCAAGAATATGAAAATCAAGTAAATAATAAGCAGACCAAACAAAGAACTTCCATGAATAAATAAACTAAAGACTACCCACCTACCTTTCAAACATTCTGCTACAGCCTTTTCAGAGTAAAAAAAAAAAAAAAAAACCAACCAAAAGCAAATTTTGTTATTGTAAACTATGCGCTCTGGTTGGTGCTCTGGGTAAGCCACATTTCCTCTAAGGAGTAGAGGAATATACAATGTGGAGAATTCTAATTTCCCACTAGTTTCAAGTGGAGGTTATAGGTCTTGGGCCTTTTTAGCAAAACATGCTGCAAATCAGCCAGGCTAATTATGGAGGAGAGAAGGGAGTAGAGAAAATTCCTCCTTTCTAGGCCACTGAAGGATGCAGCATCCCAAAGGCAGAGACAGATTTTGCATGCATATGTGAGTAGAAAAGCACGATGCTTGCAAACTGGCAGATCCTGCAATCCACCTATTCCACCTATGCCATAGACTTTTGAATGCAAACGCAGAGCAGCTGCACTGGTGAAATGCTGATTTTGGTGCAAGGAAGTTGCGCTACATAAGGTACTGACAGCTGAATTCAGGTGCTACTTTTCACTATGTGCAATTCTCACTGAAAACGCTCACTGAACTGTAATGCTACTGAGCAGTCTAAAGCAACATAAAATAAATGGGTGGGCAGAACCCTAATATATGCATTGGAAAGATAACTAATGTGGCTATTTAAAATTTACTGTTAACCTTATTGAGCAAACCTACATAAAATAACAAAAAGCTACTTCGTGCAAGATTCATCTACCATCGTGAGAAGGTGATAAGCATTTTGCCGAATGACCATATCTACTCTTTGAAATCTTGTCTGTCTCCCATCTCTGTATGCCTTTCTATGACATCATGTTGTTTCTATGCATTTGCATATCACCTCCTGCCTTCCAGAAAAATCCTCCTCCTACAAAGCTTTATCATGTGCTGCTTTGTTCTTAATCTTTTTTTCCCCTCCTGTTACATATCCTTAATAGGCTCTTAGTACAGTGAAGCCCCAACATGTATAATCAACAGATTCAAACATTGCACTTTGCTCTTAGAATAGAAATAAAATTAGATAGCCAAGGAAAAATTCAATATTATTCAATAGTTACCATTTTTAGTCATTTTTATGCAACATTTCTCTTTCAGGTAGAAGAACAAATATCTAGTTACTTTTTTCCAAAACTCTAACAACTAAGCCTCCTTAAGATATGTCACTATCAAGATCAAAGAAAGTGGATACTCCACCCAGACAGATGGCATTCCCTCATCCTTGCTCAAATGAATCATTTTCTTCAGAAACCCAAAAGAATTTTCGGGGAGCGTTAGGAAAAATGCCTAAAAACATTATGCTATGTTAAAAATAGTCTGAATCAATGTTGATGACATTGACTCTGAAGGTACCACAATCCTGCTAAACAGCCAGTATCTACCAGATACTACTGTATTATTTTTATTCATAAGAAAGAGTAATTCGGTTATGTCTGACATGCCAGAATGACAGTATCGTTCCAAGAATACTGATAGAAAATCATTATTCAGGGGTATAGAACAACAAAATAAAAACAAACCATACTAAGACTACACAGTACATTCAGCAGGCTGCAGTAGGTTGTATTAACAGTAGCTCCTGCATTTCTTGTGTTTGTGCACACTTTTTTTCCAAAAGTCATGTCAGGCCTAGCAGTTTATTCTTTGTCTCTGTGTCCTTGAAATTGCAAGAATGGCGTGTTAGGATTGATGTATCTCCTGGCACTACCCCTTTGAACCAGATAATTTTTTCTTCAGGATCTGTGAATACTACCTGAACTTCCTGAGAATTCATTTTTAAAATCATAAGCATTATGTTGGGGTTTTCATCAGTAGCATGGATGCAAGCAGCCTTATAAAGGGAAGAAAATATAAGTGCATGTTGTGATACAATCCTCGCGTAAGTTGTTCTTTTTGATGCCCACTGGAAAGTAATGCCATCAACAAAATCATAGAAAAACAAGACAATTATTACCAAAAGGGCTTATGACATAGTAATATTCAGGACTACTATTTGTATCTACAAGTTACAAAAATCCATTCTTCAAGGCCACCTTTTTACCTTAAATATATCATTCCCCATTCTTGAATAAAGACCTAGGTTTAGGTTGGTTTGTGTTTTTAAAAAGGTAAAATGAACAGGAAAATATATTACACTAGGAAAGTTAGAGATGCTGGACAAGCTTGAGGGGTTTTGCTATTATGGAATTGAAGCACAGAGTTGGAAACTAGATTTTCCCCAATTATTAAAAAGAAATTGAAGCTCATATGCTGTTAAATACTGAGTGTCCACTAACACCTATCTGAAAGTGGGTTGAGAAGAATTTCATTAAACTCTTGCTATAAAAAAAAAACACCTCATGTTTTTGTTAAGATAAAGTATTACCAACATGAAATAAATTAGGAGATGCCACTCACTCTAGCAGTTTTGAATGAGCTGTTGTCTTCCTTCTGAAGGACAAAGTTTTGAAACCCAAAATTATTCTTCCCTAAACTATTCACCAAACATGACTAAGAGTATGAAAATCACTTATGAATAGTCTGTGTCCAAAGAATGGCCTTGCCTTTGAATTATTTTTTTGCTAGGTCTCAAAAGATTTGATGCTAATCTCAACTAAATCCAGTGACTGAATCTTCTTCCTTCTGCTCCTTAGCTGTCTGACAAAAATCTTGGTTTGGTGATGCTCATATACTTGACAGCAGCAATGAAATCTCTCCATAGCTGATCTGTTAATAGTTATCTAACCCCAGTGAGTTTTTTCAATATATCCTATAGGATTGCTATTTCTTAGTTTCTCTTCCCTTAAAAGCTCCAAATGTATTTTCCAGCACAATCCTTAATCTGCTCATCTCCAGAATTAAAATGGGAAGTAAAATAGGTCATCTATTCACATACTCATGACTATTTAAAGCTTGTCAATCTGTCTCTCATAAACCTGCCTAATTTTCCTGCATGCCTTTCACTGTAATGAAATATTATCTATCAAACCATAGTTGTACAGTATTTTTTTTATTCCCTTTGTTAAAGGAACTTGGGAATTTAAGGGGGGAGGGTGTTTTAATTACACCTAAAATTTTCATCTATCATTCATCATCATCTCTGTCCATTTTTCTTTTATGAAAAACAATTGCATAAAAAACTTGCAACAATACAATCCCGCAGGCTTGAACTTTACTTCCCTAGAATTAAGAACAGTGTAACATGTCCTTCAGATAAAACATGTTTTTTTCAGAACTCATGCTTATTCATTTATTAGTAATGATAAAAACTGCCAGGAGCTGTATCTCTTATGCCTCTGTGTAAAGAACGAACTGCCCCAAGGCTAAACATCTCCTAGAAAAAGTCTTCCCTTCTGGAAAGAAGCAACATCTTTATGCTAATGGTTACAAAATTCTCTGGATCTATTCTATTTTTCGGAAGAAAAGTTTTTTCCCTCCACCCCTCTTTTCTTACACTATTATACCTGATTCATGAAGAAAATACCTGCAGTTAAGCAACTATGCTATAAATCACACCAGTGTGTAACATTTCAAAATGAATTCTTGAAATGGAGTATTCCATTATGTAAGGTAAAAAGTGTCTTATATGATAGCAATATGGAACATGAAGCCAGTATGGAGCCAAAGATTTTCAGTTTTTCAACTGTTCTTAATTCCACTGTTACCTTCAACAGATCCAAGACACAGCAGGATAGTCAACCTTTTGCCAAATGTGGAATGTGAATTCATATCTAAGCTCTGCAATTTGTGCTCACAACAGCCTTGCAGTTTCCCCACACTGAAGTTAAAGATGCTGCAGGCTCACAGTTTTGTTGGAACAACTTTGGAGAAATGAAATGTTACATTGAATTGTTTCAGGTATCTTTGACCTTATGCATATCCTATTTTTGGAATCATACTTTAGATTAATTTTTTTAGGTTAATATTTCTTCTAGATTTCTAATGAAAAGCTTGATTAGGTTTGCATGGATTGCTGTTACATTGCAACTGATGCCTCCCTAGGACCGTACAGATGCTCATTTATCATCAAAACATGTTTTTTCATCTGCAGTTGACAGCAGAAAACTAAAATGTAATTATCATCACTACATTGAGATCAAATCAAGTAGCCTGTCTTGCTCCTATCAAAGTCAATATTCCTGCATTTTTAAAATAAGAGTTCTTATAACAAGTTCTAATAAATTCACCACATAATCTATCTGCTCAGAGGGGAAAGAATCACCTACCAAATGCCACATTCTGTACTGCTACTTGATGGCAACCATGACAGTTCTAAATAGAATGGACTTAAATCTGCAGTGCAGAGCCAAAGGAATCAGCACACCTGTTTGCAGTTTTTGGCAGGGTAGTGAATAAATGATATGGCTAACAGTTACATACAAGGATTACACACAATATTCCACAAAATGCATTAAAAACTAATTCTTGAAAGACTGTTGGCCAGTTGCCAGCACAAACTCAACCTCAGTACATTAAGGTCTTCTCCCAACCATCATGTAAATCAATAGAAAAATATTTCTTTGTAAAAATAACTCATTTATAGAACTAGTGCTGCATAGTTACAGAATATAAACATGTGTTCTCCTGTTGTCAAAACTCACTAGACAAACGCTGGAGCCAGACCTGTCAATCCTACTGAATCAGCATTCTCCAAGACAGCCCCATCTTATTTAGAAATTTCTGATGTTTCATTATACTTATCTGCTTTGCAAATGCCTTTTGAGAGTTACAAATATTTCTAATATTGTGCTTTTCAGCTATTATTGTTATCCAACCCTATTGACCTTTTGTCCGAAGGCTGCGGGAAAAGAAAGGGCATTTTAGCTAATAAAAACACAATCCATTCATATACCCAGAGAAGAACTGAATTTAGCTATGGCCTCACATACCACAACCATAACCCAAACCTGAGCAGGTGAAGGGAAAGATGATCCAGTGATTAAAGTAATTCACCAACAAACTGAGAGTCTAATTAAGGCTTACCACTCTACTGCCACTTCCCCGCACAACCTCATTCAGCTCACTCAACTACAGCAACCTGTGTCACACAGCATGGCCTACAAGAGGCTCTCAAAGAGGGTTAACTCTTACAGCTCTGGTACCTTATGCCCTGACTGACCAGCTCAGCCAGCCGCGATGCTCTCCCAGCACCCTGCATGAACATGACTCTGCTTCTCTACACCCACAGTATAAAGAGGCAGTCCAAGTTCACTTCCCAGAAATACTGGTACTAGCACTTTACTATTTCCCTGGTAATAACCGCATTAGAAGAGATCTATATTAAAACAATGTTTTATTCCTGGTTCATAAAGACAAGCATAAGAGTGAAAGTACCCAGTTTCTCATTTTTAGTTGATACACAGCTCAAACCTGTCCCATTTCTTCACTCATCTTCTTGAATCTCTCAAGAGTTATACTTCTGTCACCATTATGATCTCATAATAAAAGGTTCCTTTAGGGAAGGTGGAGTTCTCTTCCTAACTGACAACATTTGTCACTTCAAGAAGTCAAGGGCAAAGATGCTGTTAGCAGACATGATGCAGCAAACACTTGTACATGAGACAGTAAATTGCAGGGTGGTTTGTGGAATTTTTTTAATATTTGAATTATTCCTTAGGATGCATATTCCTTCTATACACTTTGTCTTTTATGTGTAGTCAGCTAAATCTATTTCATTATTTACCTATTCAGTAGGTAAAACATCCACTCTTCAAGCAAAAAGAAACCACAATATTCATTGCTCATTTACAAAACTTTTGTTCTATGAGAAATCAAAGATGGCTGTAATTTGGTATCTAAATACACAAACATACTAAAACCATTGCATTGGTTATGCTAAAAAGAAAAATAAAATCAGGTTATGGTATTCATTTTCAATACACAAATTTTATTTACTGTTGGTTTATATATTCTATTATGCCCTGTCACTGTCCAACATCTTCCAGGAAAGTATTTTTCATAGACTTTTATAGAAATATATTCTCTTATTTTTTTCTCTCTGGAATACTGAACATAAGCCAACAACTCACCCTAAGCTGTTGAAATTTAGTATTACCTGAAGCACTGTAGTGTGTAAAGCTTGGTAGAAGCAACCATTTAGAAGGTTTTAAGTCTGGTATCTTGGCCAAAATCCAGTAAGGCAAATAATCACCTGGCCTTCAAAAACCTGTTTGTAATGATACAGAAACAAGGCAGATTTATGAATGATTCAGTGAATCTGGGCCTAGCTTGACACCAAATCTCCGGGTTTCCTCAGTCCCATTCCAGCTTCATATCAAGCCTGCACAACATGTAGTTCCCTACACTGACATTTTGCTTATGAGACAAAGAAGCCGTATATTTTGATCCATCATGAGTATGAAGGGAAGTGCATCAGACTTTATAATTCTAGTGATACACTTTAATCTTGACCAAAAGCTGAATTTCTTGTAAATACATGCAGAGAGTCTGATCCTCTCAAATAACATAACACTCCCCCCACAAAGACCCAAACAACTACAAATAAACAACAAAAAACCACCCAAAACACACAAACAAAAACCCAAAACCCACAAAACACAGCGCTAGTTCATCAAACTTATTATTCTGCTTACCTCTCTTCTCTAGTAGTATGGACCGGAAAAGCCCAAGATGAGGAAAGCCTTTACAAACCACCAGTGCAATGCTTCCATCTGGGCTACAGAGTCAAACTTTCAGAAATCCATAGGCTCAGGCCACACATGTATTCCTGCTGCAGGACAGATCAACTTGACTGTTAGACAACTCCATCTGCAGCTGTCTGCATTCCATATACCTGGTGCAAAACTAGAAGATCCAGAGTACACTTCATAATGTGAAGAATGTTAAAAATGTACTATAAGTAAATGAAGACACATTTTATTATAGGGCAGTTTAAAACTGAAGTACCCACTTTGTAACATGAAGTCTATGAGACTGTGTTCTTAAATATTGATTTTGTATTCATTGTCATTGACAGGAGCAATTCTGCTTTAGCTGAATGTAATAAATATGACTTTAAAAAGAATAAGGCCCTTACAGCAAGAAATTTTACATCTATCTGTTTATAAGCCTAAAATTAAAACTGCTAGAATTGAAAAAAAAGAAAAAAATAACCAAGGGGGTTTTCAAAAATTTAAAACTCTATCATGCATAAATGGATCTCATCAGAGAAAGTAATTTCCCTGCAGAAAACACTCCATCTTTTGTTTTATGTAAGTTAGCAACATGAATATTTTATCCTGAGTGAAACTGCCGTTACCCTTTTGCATTTCATAGCTTTGCTTGGTGTCTCACATAAATAAGCACTTTTTCTTTTCCTTTTTTTTTTTTTCTTGCTCTCTTTGCTGTTCAAGTCTATTGCAATTACAAATTTTGCTGTAGCTCAGTAGATATTACAGTTTGGAATTTGGCATTAGCAGCAACTATATGCATATTTCTTCTCATCTACTTTCTAGAAAGGATGTAAAGCAAAAAGGATAAGGACAAAGCACTTCAGGGAGGGTGATTATTTTCGAGGTATCCATCATCATTTGGAAGGCACATGGACTATCATTTTCTTTGGGTAGTTTAGGTTTTTCTCAAAACCACTTTCAACCTGCACAAAATTTTGCAATTATAGAGAAGGCAGAAAAAACACCTACACCATATATCCCCATTAAAACAATGGCCTAAATGAATACTGAACTGAACTTAACACTGACATATATTTCAACTCTAGGATGGGAATGATAAAAGAAATCAGTACAGTGGATAGCACATTGCATTGCTGGGAGCTGTTGCACAAAACTGTGAGCAGAATAGGCTGCACAACACTGACCATATACAAAATTTTATTTTAAATGAGTTTCATCTCAAGAAGCTTAAAAGTAACTTTTTCGATCAAGTTGAGTTTAGAGAAAATAGACTATTTGACCTATATGCAGTTCCATTATCATTGTAAATTCTCTTCTTTGAGAGCAATTTTTTTTAAATTTTGTTACTCAGAATATGGGAGTCTGAGTGGCTGATTTTGTCCCATAGAGTTGTTGGGGTTTTCCTCAGTCATTTTAACAGGATTTCTTTTTCTAAGATTGAACATTTACAGAAAATAGTATCACTTGCAGATCCTCCACCTAAACAGGAATATACTTTCTTCTACAAATGTGATCAAAATTTTGAACTGCAAGGAGTGAGCACCAAGGGCATGTCAAGAGGATATATTTAAATCAAGGTTAGCATGCCTTTGAACTACCCAGTGTCCAAGTGGTAGAGGGTAGCACTTTTTAAAGACATTAGTTCTGGACAGCAATACTAAAACAACACTGCCCCAGATAATTAGCTCTGTAAATCCACACTAAATTGCATATACTGTTTCCATTGCTAAAGAGCTAACTCCCAGGCCTACCTTCAGTGTTGACATTGCACAGGATATGCAAGCCATGCCATTCATTCCCTGTTGTATGTAGAGGCCCGATTACTGAGGAAAAAAAGAGACTGAATTTATGCTGGCTAAGGATGACCTACTTTGAATATTGCTGCAAGGCAGACCACCCGCACACTTTGTCAAATGATCACATAGGAAGAGTCTACAAGATAAAATCACTTCACTATTGCAATACCCTAAGTCAGCACCAAAAAGCTTTGCCATCTTAGTCAAAAAGTCATCAGGAGAAGATTTGGTCTCCAGAATACCAGTGTCTAACCATGCAAGGAGGAAAAGTCCAGCTACTGTCCAATAAAAGTCATCCAGTAAACAGAAGCAGTGTGTATAAAAACCGTCCCTCAGATCATTGAGTTAATTAAGTTTCAACTTTCTCTACTGCTGAAGTTCAGAACACTTTAAAGTTTAATATACTTCAAAAGACTTTTTCATTTCAGCTCTGAAAAGATTTTTGTCTTCATTATAAGGTTTTCCAAATTGTTTTGGGTGTGTGAAAGTGTCTGCACAGACAAAGATTCAAAATTCCTAGAATGAATACATCGGGACAAGAACACCCCATGCTTAGAAAGCTTAAAAATTGTCTCGAAGACATACATCAATGTCTGTTACCTGTTTTACAGTTAAAGGTCTACAAAGAAACTTGTGGTTTGGATTACTGGAAAACAGAAACAGCAAAGTTTCATCTTTTAATTAAGTTATTAGCTCAGAAAGTGGTATAAAGGGGACAGTTTATCAATGCATAAGATGGGAATTTTGGAACTTAGGTGAGAAAGTATGCAACACGCTAGAGAGTATGACTTCAGTATTCAATGTTTAGCTATTGCAGAATCATAACCTGAGTTAGTAAAACTGCTTCCTTTTATAGTGGTTTACATGTTATTACCCATCCCTGTGAGTCCTTCTCAATATGAAACTAATTGTTGACACAGTAATTTAGCTCCATCTTTGGTGGTGTGGTCAACATATTTGACATACTTTGAAAATCATTGCTACATTTTTTCATTAAATTGTTACGGAAATCTACTGCATGTTTTGTTCATTTTAACTTATGAGGTCCTAACTCATTGTGTATAAAAATATGCTGTTATATCTCAAATGATATTCCATATGGATATAAAATCATTACAGATATTGATGACTATTTGCTAGTAACCTTCATGTCTCTTCAGTTTTTCCTCTCTATCTACTTCAATTTGCCTTTACTTCTTTCAGTATACTTTACCTCAGTAGTGACCAGAGGGATTGTGAAGCTTCCTTCATTGGAAACAGAAATAGTGCTATATAAATACCCAATCATCTCTGAGTTAAAAGTTTTCAAAAGAAAGTTAACAGGAAATACACCAGAAAACAGCTGCCTCTTCTACTATAAAAGTTTTATATAAAAGAGCTATAACTGCAGGAGGTTACATCTATGAAAAATGCTGAGGATATTCTAGAACCTAAATCCTGAATTATGATGATAAAAGTTACAGTTAATGACATTTATAAATTAATTATTAAATGTTATGTAGAACAAGAAGTTTGAATTCCTTTAGATAGTCTGAACTTTCTAGTAGTCCTCAGGGTCTTCTGTATTTCCAAAACCATGACGGCTTTTAGGTCAACTGTCTTCTAATTCTGCTGTAGAAGTTGAATTGGGACCACAAATCTAATTTTCTAATTGCAGAGTGAAAAAAAGAAATACTGCATTCATTTTTTGGAAATATTAAAAGGAATCAACTTACCCTTCCTAGACAGAGAAACAGCAAAGCAGTGGAACATCATTCATGACTGAAGTTGCTGTATTAGCTTGCTTTTAAAGACACCCCTATATGCAGGGCAAATTATCAGTGAGCAGGAACTCTGCCTCAGCAGTGCTTTTGGACAGAGATGATTTTCTAGTTCCTTCATACTTTGATTGCTATAATGTATTGTCCTTTAATAGTACAGCCATAAGTCACTGTTATTTCCTGTATTTTAATGTAAAACAAAAAAAACAAAAGAATGGTATAACTCAAATAGAATCTCGTGCTAATACTCAAAGCAACGGAGTTTAACTTTGTGTCAGAGTAGTTACTCAAATTGTCCATAAAACTCTATTTCAAAAACCAGCTTAATTTTATTATCAGGCTTGTATTACTTTGTTCTTATTACATTATGACATCACATTTAGCAACAAAGATTTCACACAACCTTTTAACTGTGTTTTTCAGAATGTAAACACTGGACAGACAGAAGCTAATACAAGGAAATAATTTTCCTAAGGACTTGGATTATTTCCTAATTGTTCATTATATATGTATTTTCTTGCCAGAAATCAAGACTTAAAATTCCGCCTCCTTCAAAGCTGTAATGTTATTTGGATCTCTGAAGCATTTATATTTAATTTCACAGCAGTGTCACAACTCAAGTGGTATATTTTAACGTCTGCAGCAGCCAATTGTTGATTTATTTTCTTTCAGGCAAAATGCAAATAATCTCTTAAGAGCTTTGCTCACAACTCTTGTGTTTGAGTTAATATATTTGAGGTGAATAAATTAAAAGAAGTCCAAATATTAAAGTTTAAAGCCCTCTTGAGTTTAAAAAATCCATTCAGTTTAAAAAAGATATTCAGAAGTTTTCCTATGAGAAGTAACAGGGAATGAACTCACTTGAGTTCACCTTGGGCCACCTCCAGAATAGAGAGGTATGCCAAGCATGAACTTCAATTGTGAGGAAATGAGCAGCTGTAGTGACAGAAAAGCTTTTTGAGCTCTCCACTAGAAGGCCATTCTTGGCTGTGGAGACACTCCTGTAAGTCATACTCTCAAATTACCTTGGGGCTTACCACCTCATGTAGCAGTCCAGAAAGGACAAAGACATCGGGTGCTGCCTTTGTCAAAGCATTCACCTTCCCAAACCAGGTTTTAAAAACTTCTCTTAAAATACATTCTCTATTTGGTGTGCTTAGAGGCTGCTATGACTGAAGTGTGAAAGCTCAAGATGATAGACTTCAGAGACATAGATACCTGCATTACCTCAGTACTGTCCATTAGCAAAGAGAGGGAGCTTCTCTATGAGGACAGACTAGGTCCTCAAAGTCTCAAGTGAGCAGATTTCTTTGCTGGTATGAAGACTCCAAATCCATGGTTCCCAAGTGATGTAGTCTGACCTATACTGGAAGAAACTACATCTCCTGGGTGGCCCATAGAAAGGAAAAGCAGTTACACAGAGTGACCACTGGTTTGGATTCATTACATACCTGTGACATCATAACATCACCCAGATGCAGGTTAGGAACTCCCAAAATCCTTATGAGGGCAGCTCAAAGTTAAGCAGCTTATGTGTAACTCCTATAGATTTCGTGTCCCACGAGTACTCCTTGCAAGTCTCCCATTTTTCATGTCTGATATCTACGTGTCACCTGATAGCACAAAAAGAGAAAAAAGTCAAGATTTTAAGGAGCTGCCTAGCTAGTCAGTTTCAGGGTGAGACTACAGATTATAATGATAGTCAAGCTGGCTAGCTACAAGGCCAGGTTTAAACATTCAGATCAACCTCTTATGGTATCTAGAGCTAAGTGTCCAACAGAGACAAAAGCTTAGCACATTTTTTTTTAAAAACAAAAAAGCATGTGTTTACAAAAAAATAATGCTGTGGGACATGACACAATGGGAACCAAAGAAATTTTTTTAAATGTCACATTTTCCTAGAGCAATTTCCAGTAACAGTAATTTTCCAATAGAAAAGTTTTGTCAAATCGTCAGTGAACACTGGGAATTTTTCAGGATGAGCTTAGTTTTTCAAATAACGCGAGGAATAGGAAGTTAGAAGGTTTGGATTTTCTGACCTCTCTCTCAACACAGTAAGAACATTTATCTAGCTTCTAAGAATTTTCAACATTTTTTCAATGGTGTCTTGTGAGATGATTTAATTTTTGTAAGATTCACATCTGAGAGCACTATGCTTTTCAGAAAAGTAGTTCAAACCCTTGGTCAGCACATCTGAAAATCACAAATATTTCAAATATTTCATTTTTTCTTCACTATCTTCCAGCTCTAAAAAAAATCAACAACAAAAAAGACCCCACAAACACATGAAGCCCATTTCTGTTCTCATTGGAATCAATGAAATTAAGTCAATTATGTTCAAAGAAGCAGGATGGAGTCTTAAAGTACAAGTGCTGTAATGAACACCAAGTATTGCAGAGATAAACAGTTTTCAGATTTCAGACTATCTTGAATCAAATCAATCCCTACTAAATTCTTTCTAGTTTAAAAACATTCTTAACTCTGTATCTAACAATAAAATTGGTCTTTGGACCAATCTATATTTACCCAATTAACTTTTAATTTTATTTTTAGACTTAATGAATCCAGTTCATGAAAAATATTAGTATTTTTCCATACATCTTTCATCCAAGAAGACATTTTCTTTTATACAAGATGTTTTCTATTCAGAAATTTAATCACCTTTATAAAAAGATAGATGACTACCCACCCTGACAAATTGTTACTACTTAGAGGAAGGAGCAACAATTATCACAAAAATTATGCAAATAATTTCATAGATTTTTTTCTCTCATTTGTATATTTTCTTGTGAAGTCAAGATTTCAAGGTTTAGCTTCTCTGCATTTATTCCAGGTTATCAACTTTATAACTTTCATGTTCTATTTTCATAAACACTGAAACCGTACTCTGAAAATAAAATCACTGACCAAAAAGACTGCATCAGAAAAACTTAACCTATTACATATTTTTGCTATAACAGGACAAATAAGAGTATGTGTCTGGATAAAGCTAATTAATTTACAAATGAATAATTACAGAGGAATGACTCAATTTTTTTGTTCAATTTTTCCATTGATCTTTATTAGAAATAAGAAAGTATCTTAATTCTTTAAGAATCATACAAGTGAAAAACAATTATTCAATTACTCAGCAGTAGGAAAATCAACTGGTTAAAATAAACTCTAATGTCTTTATTTTTCTTAATTTTCTTTCAACTTCTTTTGTGCATAAGATGGCTTCTTATATTTGAAAAGTTTCACTCCCTTTGCTTTCAGGTAATCATAAGCACACGCAGCTTGGAGATAGAGATTCAAAATTATATATTTCACTAATTAACTCTCTACTTTCAGACAAGCAGATGCATTTGTCTGCTTTATCATTACATGTTGCAATATTTTTTCTTTTGCAGGACAATACATTAAGTACAGTCATCAGTAAAAAACCCAAGAATGTCTTATTTTGGGATATGTTATTTTTTTAGCCACCCAGACAAATGCTTGTTTTGACAAAGGAATCTGTAAGGACAAATGACATTTCAGTAAGAAGTTAGTATTACAAAGTCATCCCATTCCAGCTGGTGCATCTCAGTATAAACTACAAAAGCTGAGAATTCATAGCAAATAAACTCACATTAAAACAAGTTACACCCACAAAACAAAGGTGAAGGCAAACATATCAAGATCTGAGGAATTTATTTTTTTAATTTTTGTTCACATACCTTTTATCTGTATACTATTGATAGCTCAGTACAACATAAATTATCAACATTGTAAGATACCCAACTAATGTAGGACCTTGTCCAGCGACCTCCAATATTTCTGGATCAAGTCCTTCAGCAGCCCAGCACGTTCGATTATCATATTTTCCAAACCTCACCTCCAGCCTACCAAGATCAATGATAGAAGGGAAACATCCCTCTTCTGAAACCAAACACCAGGATTCAGAAAGCACCAGACCTGTCATTAAACGAAGAACTAGCAGCGTTGCTTCAAGCAATGTGTGACAGACTGACCATGCGGTTTTATCCACGTGTTCAGCAATTTTAAAGCATTACCAAAGTTTCAGACTGACTGTGCACAATGGGTGTATAGTAATTCTGATGTCCGGCGGGACTACTGAAAGTATTATGCACTGGTAAATATTTTAAACCTGGTAATCCAAACCTTAGGTCTAATAACCCTATCCTATGGCTTTGTTTGGTCTTTGCTATTGCAAATACATTTTTATTTATGTTTGATACTATAACCAAAAGTTGTAGCACAATCTTCATCCCCTGTCCTGCCACAGCCCCAGAATATATCCAAAATTTAGTAATTCCTTGTATTATGAATTGCATCTGTCTCCCACAGGAAGACTGCCATTTGGTGGAAACTACTCCATAAGCGTTTTGAATGGGGTGTCTTCATCATGCATCTGTACAGAACATAAAGGATGCCATCATTCTGAGGGTCAAATGTCTCTCGAGAGTCCACTTTTCACTATTCTTTTCATTCCCCATGTACCTGCAATTTTACCTTGAAGTCTTGATATTGTTCCCTTGCTGACTAACATGCTCTTCCTATCTTTCTGTATTTGAATTACAATAGTGTAAACAGTAAAGCATCTGGCAGAAACATGAACACACCAAATTGTGCCTGAAAAATATTTCTCATAGACTAAGGAGAATTATTAAAGACTGGAAACTAATGAGAAAAATACACACATTCTGCAAACTTTTATCTTGGTTCAAAAAGATTCACACATCTGCATCATCTGAATGATATCAAGTGTCAACAGCAAACTTTGCCTTTCATCTACCTAACTTGCAGAAGAAACCTCTCATTTAATTTGTACTTTGATACGTAAAGGCACAGAACACACCAGAGTTGAACGTACATTTACTTATAACCAGGTAAAATTCTCTCTCCTCTTTCCATACTTTTCCTTTCCTCTTTTTCACAAAACTGTCAGAAGGGTTGTCTTCCCTGGTGCATATTGTAGCAAGAATACTAAGAATTCAATCCTAACTGCAACCTTCAGCTTTTAGAATTGTAGCCTTCACTGCCTAAACTTCCTTCTAAGCCTTCAAAATTGCAGCTACTAAGGCTGCTGCCTCTCTCTTGTTCAAATTGCTTAGCAAAATATTCTGATACCTTTGCTCTCAAAACCATCAGGGTTTTTTATGCCAATTGATGGGGAGCAGAAAACTGACAAACCACATTCCCCATGTCCCTCCTCACCCAACAATAACAGCTATTCAAAATTCAGTTATCAATATTAAAATCATTTCAAGCCAAAGGATTTTTTTTAATTAACATCCTTGTCAAATAATATCACATCACTTCCCATTTGCTAACTCATATCTAGAGACATGACAGACATGACATTTCAATCAAATGGGCATCTTTACTTTTTTATAGGCTATCATGAGGAAGATCAAGCCATTGTTCAGAAGACAGAACATCTGGTAACACGTACAAAGTTACACATACTTACAATTCGTCTTTCATAATCACCTTGATAATCAGATGGCTCTGGTTTTGGAATTGTTCTGACATCTTTTTGTTTCAGTTCTTTACTGTGAAATGCACTCCAAAGATTCCCAGTGAAATTATTCGTCAACATCTTGACATGTTGTAACCATGATGGGCTTGGATCACTTCGATCTCTTGGAGAAGCATTTCATCAGACACTTTAATATCATGTCTATGAATTCACAATGACATGCTCAGGAGATTGAGAATAAGAAATTTGCAGCACTATTAAATGTAATAACGAAATTTTTTTTTAACCTAAACTATTTCCAAGCCTTTTTTTTTAAAGCAGAGAAACCTTACCTCTGCTTACAGACTAGACTTACAAACTAGAGCCAGAGTGTTACTTAGTCATTTCACAATGGGACTTCTAAGAGGCACCATTCATAAAAAGGTGCTTTAGACATATGATCAGAAGTGCCACAGAGAAACACAAAAGTGGATTTTTTTCTTTTTATACTGGAACATATTCCCCTTTTGACGATATACACTCTTGACCTGTTTTTACCAGTCAAACATATGGGGGGCGAGGGTGGATTGTTTTTCTTTTAAAACTTCACAGAGTAATACATTTCCTCCAAGAATGACAAAAGTAAAGGCTCAACTTTTTGACTGCAACTTTACTTACAAAATTCACTCAGGACATAGGAGAGCCCTGCTAAGCTCCCATATTAAACAGGTTCAGGTGGTAGCTGAGGGTTTTTTTCAGGCAAAAGCCAGAAAGTCAAAGCAGTTAAACCCACACCCTGATGAGTTTTCTTCTCCCTGCATAAAGAGTATGCCCAATGAGGTGGGAGGAATGGGTGGTGAACGGCAGTCTTCATTCACTTGCCTTGCCAGGCACTGGATGGCTCAGCTTGGGAAGAATGAGGTCTGCCAGTCATGTTCTGAGCAAATATGCTGCATCAGCCTATTCAAGTGAGATACAGGAAGGTTATTCTAACTTGTGCGTACAGATGTGTTTCAACATGCAAAGGCTGAGGGTTTCTTCAGCAAACCCCACCACAAAATTTCAGTCATCTAGAGAACTTTTAGTCAAAACTGCTGTGCGCAGCAAGGAACCATCTGAATAAGAGCTTTAATTTCCTTCTGAGGGTCATAATTTCAGTTAGAAAACACTAAAGCAAGTGTTAGGCAGGACTTAAAGCCTTAAGCCATTTTTTGTGGCACAAGCTCTAATTGCCTATAAATCACGTTGTGTTATCTGTTTGGCACATAAAGCTTGTCTATAAATATGTAACTGTTTCAAAATCCATATTTCTGAATTGCACTAAATAAATCGAATTGGAAGTAGAGCAAGGGGTTTTGTTTGTTTTAAAACTCCACTTTCAAAGGAAACCACTTTAAGGTGGGGTATCTGGCATTCGGATGTGAAGGGTTTATTTTTGAAAATCGGTCCACTTCTAACCGTTATACATCTACGCAAGATTTGGTTTAATGTCTTAGAAATAATGGTCGCAGGAACTCCAGTGCTTTTGTGAGGTTGCATTAAGGAAAGGTCATCTCAGCTAGATATGTAGCACTAATAGCATTGGTATTAACAGTATTTATTTTCTCCCTGAAAAAAAAAAAAAATCACAACACATCTTCCCCAGTTATGTTCAGTTAATCTGGACAGCTGTAAGAACTGAGTATGTCATATGCTGCTTGCCACCTTACTGGGAGAGTCAATAACAGAACTTAACCAATACATCTACTGCTTTTTGAACACATGCAAAATAATTTGGTAGTAAGGTGTTTTATCTAGAAAAGTGATATATCAATAGTTGCCAACCTTCCCTCCCTTCCTCTGGAATTTATGGAAGATCACAGTAATAATTTATTGCACTGTGACTGAGAGTCCATCGTGTATTAGAACTCATCTCTTCTGTGATTTAAAACCACCTACACAAGTGCATTAGAGCTATTTCTAAGATTCCCTGAGCTGTTTTAGTCTGTATGAATCATGAAGCCAGTGAAAGTTTTATAAAGTTTCACTCTTCTTAATTTATTTTTTTTATACCTAGAACAAGAGGGATCCAGCCTGGGTCTTGTGGGGGTACACAGAAAGGAGCACAGCTGAACTGTCTGTGTCAACACTGTTCTCTCTTGTGAGATACACTTTCAGCACAACATGAGTCTGGGCTCACCATCCTCAATGCTTGTGCACACTATAGGCTCTTTCCTAGGCTATAGCTTACAGAGGAGTGGAATAAGGTGGATTTCAGACACACTCATAGGCCACAAGACACACACACAAAAAAAATCTAAGACTATTCAGCCACAGGAAATATTTTCCTATTATTAAATAAAGCAGCCTCAAAAGAAGTCTGCTCCCAGAAATTCTGCATATCCCAGGAGAGCCTGAGCATACTGAGTGGTAGGAGCACATCGCTGGTGAGTAAATCCTCTCACTGAACATCATTATGAATATGGTAGCTGGAGCTAGATCCCAAGCAGAGTCTTGGTATCACCAGATGTCCTTGGCTTAGAATAACCAACTACTTTGCTGATGCTGTATACTAAAGAACAAGTATATATGACATGCAGTGAAATGCTGCATGTCATGATTGTAAAGCCAAAGGGGACCTACAACTGAAGGTCAGGGAAAGCAGAAACATGTGTCTTTCAGGAGGTAAAGAGACAAGATTGACCTGTCCACGAGCATTGTCTCACTCTATTAAAATTTCAATAATACCAAGTTAAAGACACAAATGGATTCTCTTTTGTATACTCAAAACAGTCGTCTAAGTTTTAACTTTAGTAGGAAACCAGCAGAGCAGTATTATACATGACTCAGAGAAGCCAAGGACATTGTTGTGTTGGTGTCATCATTAGACAGCAAAAAAATAACGCGGCAAGAAAATATTATTGCACCAGGAGTGTTTCCAATAACACTCCAACCTTCACCACATCCCCTCCAAATCCAAACCACGCAGAGTTGTTTTTCTAAAGAGCCTGTGGAATTACTTTCCCTTTTTTCCATGTCTAATGGCACTTGTGCAGTTTTCATCAGGCGTAGCCAGATACACCTACTAAATGCCTCACAGAATTGTGCTTGTTCATGTCTATGCAGAGAGAATGGCAAGTAGAGAAGAATACTGATTTTTCTTTATAAGTAGCTCTATGTGTACTCCAGGAATAGTGAAAATGGACACATCCACTGGGGTGGATTCTGCTGTTATGGCACGCATGGCAGTGAGAAACTAAAATCAAAAGAAAATGAGTGTTTCAGTCATGTGAGCTGCTTAGAGCAGCCAATGGAACAGATTAGCTCTTCTGCCTTTCCAGTAGGAATTATGTCTACCCCGGCATATTATAATAGAACTTTACAGCGGGATGTTCGTAGTTCTGTTTAAAAACTTGTATTTGAAGCGTGTGGATGAAATGGTTTTCATTTCAGATCTACAAACCTTTGCAGACATCCAAAAGAGGTACAAGGAAAAGTCAACCCCATTTTGAAAACGTTCATGCAGAGCAAAGGAATATTTAATTAGTTTCCCAAATTAAGATTTTTATTACATCCTCCCTGTCATGCATTTGTCTAATTGGAGATGGATTTATAAGATGATAGAAGACAATCTTGGACAGCCAGATGAACTAGACTGTGAACCTGTCCCCACTAGGAAAAACCTTGGTTTGAAACAGCATTTGCTTGCACACAAGCTGTCACACACACACACAGACACACACACACACACGTCTTTGATCTGGACAAATGCAAAACTATGTGTAATTCAGTTTTCAAAGCAGAATTTACCAGTCAGTATTGCTATAAAGCAATACTTAAAGTATTGCTTTTGCCATAACATGAGAAGCATGGCACTGAACAAAGGGATAGCCACAATTTTGTTATAAATAACAAAAATACAACAAGCTTGAACAGATAAAGGTTAATGTTAATGTTCAATAGTATTTGATGCCTTTTCAGTAAGTGAATGTACTGCAAATGAAGGCTCATGCTATTACGCTGCAATATGAAGATGTTGCACAACTGCAACAGCTGCAAACAAAAAGTGGTAAGTAGAGTTCTAGATTCTGCAGGGCTTCTAACACATCTTAATTTCTCTTGATTCCAATTGTAAAATGGGAAACAATATCATCCTAAAAATAGAGTCAAGCACTTTTCATTATTCTCAATTGAGGAATTCTAAGTCTCATTTCTAGAACTAAGCCTAAACACTGCCATAAATTAGGTCCATTGCCTCAGAATTGGCAATTCCCATTCTAGGCTTCTAGCAAAAGCACAAAACAAAATTCTCTGACTGAACAGGGGCACTCTGGAACATCAGAAACTTCCAGTGAATACTAATAGCAAGACGATTACAATCACTCAAACAGATTAAATTCCTTCATGAAAATTTAAGGGACAATCTAAAATAGCAATTAAAAAACCACGCAAACAGAATTTGTACATGGATTATTCACAAATAGGAAAGAGGATGCATTAGTCAAATTAATTGTTCTTTCGAATTGCTCAAACAGCTCTCTCCAAGTGTTGTTTTCTGCCATCAGTGACTCAGAGTGCACCTGTGGGCAACCATCCTGGCTGAGCTGTTGCTTTGGTATGATTACCTCTTTTCTTCCTGTAATCATATCCAGTAACTTGAAAAATAAAAGTAAAATCATCAAAAGGACCCCATACAATAAGTCTTTGGGTTTAATTTGGTTTTCTGTATTACAGATTAATACTGCCTCAATCTACCAGCATTGTTTCAAGTGAAATACAAGAAACAAGCCTTCAGAATGAATGCTGTGTGACTTGCATACTGGTATTTCTTTGAAAATCTGGCCAAAATAATAATGGGAAAAGCAAATATAAGGTAAGAAGGAGTTGAGCACGATAAAGTATTAATGCACACATCTTATTTCATTAAAGTGACACTTTTAGACTGATCAATCCCCTGATAAACAAATATGAAAGCAAATCTTTGCTCTGCTAGTTGATATCATAGGAGTTACCGCAGACATTAACGAGTCAGGAGCTGTATTTGAGAGTGGAGAGTAAAAGAAACACTGAGGTAGTCAACACAATGTAAATGCCCCACCTTTATTCTTCCTTTGTTGCCCGAGAGAGTTGCTATTTACCATGTGTAATATATACTAACACAAAAAATCTTCACCAAATCTAACCACTTAGATCGGCCCTGTAAAAACATCCCTATGTTCATATGAAGATATAATCCTCAAGAATAAACACACAATCTCCATGATTAATCTTAGATTCTCCATTCATTATTCAAAATCTGCCCCAGCCTCACAACACATTTGACAAGATTGCTATGGCAAGGTTGCAAAGGTGCTAAAAGAACCCCTTTGCAGCAGGCATTAGCAAAGCCCATTGAGGAACGCACACCGCTTGGTAAACATTTTCTTCTTTTTATTTTTAAGCTCAGATAATGGAATCACTGTAGGTCCTCAGATATAGACCCAGTCTTGGAGAGCATTTTGCAAAGTTTTGAAGCACCTTACTTGGTGAAAGTAAGGACAAGAAGCAAACACAGTAATCCTAATTTCCCTTCGCTTACATGGATCTCGCATGGCTGTGGCTGTTTATTTCAGTACAGTTAGCCTAGATTTACACTAGCTCAGTTGAAAATGACAATCAAACTACCTGTCTGGCTAAAACTGCAGGATGCAGTTCAAATATTTAAGGTGAAATTTGCTTAGGACATTTACTTATATTACACCATTTCCAGGAATACCATTTTTGTCTATCCTTGCAAACGTACCCATCCCTGATAGTGAATCCAGGTACCATAATACACTTCCCTGGAAGTTACTTTAACCCTGCATCAGCTATTGCTCTCCCAAGCAATTCCTGGGCAGAGCAGCAGAGTGAGGACGCTCCAGAGCGTCTCCCCATCCCCAGGCATGTGTGCAGCCACCCTGGAGGGTTAGGGGCTCACTGACCCCTGTGGCCCACAACAGTCCCAGGTGTTCCTACTTTGCAGTTGAGACATAACCTTGAAGTCTCATAAATGCCTGGGTATCTCATAATGAGCTACCAAGTGCATCTCATCTAAAAATAAATTACTGCAAGGAGGGTGAATGCTAAATTTCAACCTAGCAGGAGGTTATCCAAAAGCACTGGAGTTAAGATATGTAACAGCACAGTATATTCTGACAGAAGATTGAAATGTTGAAACAATTTTTTTAAAGCCTTCCCTTAAAATAAAGCTCCTTTCCTGGCTCGAGAAAATTGAGTAATATTTCATGTCTACAGTTATTTGTGATGATGAAAAGGAGTTCATCTGCTGACAACCTGTCCCTTATACATCAAACGCTTCTCTAACAGTGTGAGAGGAGGAAGACAGTCAAGTGTGATTTAAGTGAAAAGAATCGGGTCTCTGTACATTCTAAAATAAGGGTTGATTATAAAGTGTATGCATATGTATGCCTATAAATTGGTCTACCATAATTAAAAGTTGTTGAAAATTAGTCTTACTCCCCCATTCCCACAAAATTTTCCCTGTTTCAACACACTGAAATAGCAGACAAAAATCCCCAAGACAGCTTATAAATTCAGCCTCATGAGAGCTAGAATTCAATTACATTTGCTTCTGAGAACAGGGTTCTTTAGTAGAATAGAACACTTGTGAACTAGCACAGCAGCATTTTCAAATCAAAGGTTTCCAGCTTTCTGCTGAAAGCTGAAAGTTTCTGTTTTCAGGTGTTTCATTTTTTTTGCTAAGAAGTCAAAACTATCTGTAAAGAGCACACATTTCTCACACAGAAAATAATTTTAATAAAGAAAATAATTTCAACAGAATATTTTGCACCACTTCTACAATGAATTCATGCTGGTTTGCCTTTTACAAAGCAACAGCATGAAACCTCAAAGTTCAGAGCTAATCCAGCAGAGCAGTCTCAGCCCCACTGAATTTTAATCACAGAGTGCACCCAGCACACCCACAATGGCCAATCTCACAATATTCATTTAAATCAGGGGAAAAAAAGAAAAAAAGAAAAAAAGAAAAAAAAAAAGGAAAGAAAATCCTTGCTTTTTCTCCTCTTGGTGGAGCCTTCTTATATTTGGATGTATTTGAATTACGCTTTTTTATCTCCAGTGACAAATCTGTTATACCTTGGCTGCACCAACGTCTTAGACACATGCTATTTCTTTCATTCATTTCCCTTGTGCTTTTACCTCGGTACCTAATGCGCTGTCAGAATCAGAGAATCCATCCATAAGTATTATGTGATGAGTAACTGCTGTATATGCAAGCACACAGGAGAAATGAGCTTTCACTTTTTCATCGCAATCATTTACATAGCGAATATGATCCTATATAAATTACTTCTTGTCATCTCTTTACATTTGATCAGCTGAAGGCTCCTTCTACTGAAACTAGAGGGAAGAAAAAGAAAAACTACCAGCAATATGACACTCCTTTACACTTAGAGTTTGAAGGTTTGTACAGTTTTATATTCAAATTGCTATACTTTCTGATGGTTTCTCTTCTTAGAAGAGCATTCCTTTGATAGTCAGACAACTTCTATCTTATCCCTCCAGGCTAAAAAAAATCTCTATTTTCATGACTTCCCTCATAAAATTAGAATTTATGTATACCATAATATTAAGTGGAGAGGTGTTTCTTAAGTGGTTATGACCTGACAGAGATGCCTTAGCTGTGGGAGAGCTGACAAAGAGAAGTGTACTTCTGGAGGCTGGAAGAACCTGCGCAGTCTGCATTACTGACATATAGCTTCCTACTACAAATATTTTTCACATTAACATTGGTCTTCAGCCAATATAACAGTCACATATTGACAGGATTCATCCTAAATCACATCTTTGTCTACATTTCTTAATACAAAAAATTCCACTTTGCATTAAAGTGACAAAAGGGTATGATTTAAAATCTTAACACAAGGCAATTCAAACTGAAAAAACCAAGCAGCATAACATGTCTCTTTCTGTGCAGGTTTTACACTATATCTGAAATTGATGACTAATACTGAATATGCAGGCCCTTCCATTAAAAAAAAAATCCAACCATATTTCTAATTAATATTTTCCACTGTCTTTAATGCAGGAAATGTTGGGAGTGAGGTAGAGGCTTGTTTGGGGTTTTTTATTGCTACATCACTGAGGCTTTCTGAGAAAAATCTGCCACAGTAAACTCTCTGTCCTGAAATGTTTAATGAAAGAATAAAACTGGTTTTGCTTTTGTTTAACACCAATAAAAGAGTCTGCAAACCACTACTGAAGAACGAGCCAAACTGTGCTTACTATACTCAGTACCATTAGTGGCAGAATTCAGGTGACCACAGTGATTAGCATATGGCATATGACATTTTCATGCATCTGGGTCATCAAGATGAATGTTCTTAAGCACATCATCAGTTAAAAATAAAAAATACAAACTTTTTTAAATCTACTAAATTTATAACTTTTCTGTGGGTTTTTTACTACTTGAAGAAATATTCTTCAGCTCTGACCCACCACTCTTCTGTCCAAGAAAACTAGCCAAACTCCAGCAGATTAAAACTTACATTCAACATAACTCTGCGAATAGCCTGAGAAAGTAGACCACATGAGTAGGCACCCTCCACACTGTAACAGCATCATCATTTACTCCTGTTATAAAGCATGTTCCTAAAGGGCGGGGGGAGGGGGTGGTGTATGCATGTGTGTCTTTTCTTCATTTTTAGATATTATTTTTAAGTGGGTAACCAAATTTTTCATGAACCAACAGATAAACTGTCACGTTTGGATGCATTAATAACTTGGAAGACAGGATGTGTACTTGAAGTTTGGAAGATTTGTTTTTAGAAAAACAGATTGCAATTAAAGTTGCTGTACTATTCCAACCTAAACACAAACATAAATTAAAAAGACCAATGAAAATGAGAAGTTTGAAAGTCCAACAATATAAGAATTATTAATTCAAATTACCCAAGAAAATGTTTTAAAAATAGAAAGCCTTCAAGGAACATCACAATTGTCGATTTGTTAAGGTTTCTGAGCATTGAAAGGTCTTAGTTTGTTGAAAATGGAGACCAGAAAAAAAAGATAACTTCCATTAGAGGAATACCATAACTTAGAAGGCCACTTGACTGCAGGTGTCTAAGCAAAATGTCATTAAATTTTTCATGCTTTGCCATTCACCACTGCATCTACATTTTCTGTTGTAAAATAGGACAGTAAGAAGATTTCATATAACCGTTTTATTTAGCCAATTCATACCAAACCCAACCATGACCTCCACTGGTTTTTTAAGCATTATAGATTTCTTTAAATGTTTTCTTTCAAAAATACACTTCTAGGTTGAGAAATACCAAATATGCAGAGGTCCTACATTGTCTTCACAAAATGTCTTCACAAAAAGGTCTCCTGTGATCTTGAGTGAAGTAATGTAAGATCAGAACGGAGATCTATTTCCCTGTAATTTTGGAAGATAAACTGCCTCCATATAAAGCAGAATCCCTACAAACTTGTGGCCACTAAACATTTATATTATACCTTTAAATCAATGGTACTCACAGATTAAACCCTTTGAGTTTAGGCATCAAGGTTTCTTTACAACTACATACAATATGAAACTCCCTCTTACAGAAATGCTACAATAGAACTCCTCCAAGGAGAAAACATGCATATTCCTTTACAATGCACTAGAGAAATCATCTGGTCGCATAACTATATAACAATATGCATAGCAGAATGTTCCACAGATAAATTTCATGAAAACATACCGGGTTTGTTTTCTCAGCTCTGCCCAACTGATATAATGTGTCTTGACAGGCAAACTAATATAATCAACTTTGAGACAGGCTTCCCCTCTATAATTTTTTCTATTGCAAGCAGAGTTACAGATATTTACCTTTTAGCTCTGTTACATTAGTGGAGAAGCAAATGCAGCAAAGGATTGACTTCTGTTCTTTTAAAATGCAAGATTTCAAATTTTATACCTGCTTTTGAAAACAAACATAAAAATCTTCTAACAGGTATACCTTAGTGCTTACTTATCGACACTGTTGCTCCATTTGTTTTGCTGGTTTTGTTATCCTCCTTATAATCTAAATTATCTGCCATTAAAATTCATGTCCTCTCCTACATTAGGCTACATATCATCTGAGCTGGAAGTAGGCTACTATGACAATCACAGACTTTTTGAACAGCAATGGCATGTCTTTGGACAGAAAAAGCCTGTTAAAGAAAGTATGCATCAGTAGCACAGCAGAAGACCTGCTAACACGTTGAATTAATTTGTGATGAATATCATGCATAGACTTGTACAAGCAGTCATGCATCCACCATACTCTTCTCACTGCTTTGCACAGCCCCCCCATAGCTTAGATGATGATAACACCCCTCGACATTGCTGTTTTACGTAATGCTTTTTTCAAAGTATTTCTTTCTTGATTTAAAAAATTAAGTAAACTGGTGCAGGCCTTCCTGATAGACCAGGAAAGGGGGCTTGCAGGGGGGATCTGTTTAAGAACTGTACCCTTCACACAGTTTTTCGAGTCCAGGAGGCACTAATAGTCCCTAATGGCCCTTCCCATCTCCCCAGGGTCCAATTTCAGGTGGGGCAAGGGTCCCCAGTGCTTGCCCAGCACAGTGTCTGTGCCCAGCCCTGCCCTTCCTGGTCCTGGCTGGACTTCCTACACCGATGCAGGACCTGAACCATCACCTTCGCTAATTGGATAGTCCCCAGGCATCAATGGAACCCATCTGTCATGAGCCCAGCTGGGGCCCTGGGGGACTTGCAGCCACTGTCCTGCTTGGGATGGGGTCACTCTCAGCACCACCTTGTCTTCCTTGGGTGGCAGGACTGATGCCTGTTTTCTATTCTAGCGTTTGAGAACAGTGAAAGTATTTTCAATAAGATTTTGTCCCAGAAAACAGCAAAAATGCCACTATATACACTGAACTGTACTGTTCTTGCTATAAATGTGTCATTGATAAAAGATCTGGGGTGATGTTTCTGGTCCAAATTGACAAAGCAGTTCCTATACAATTATAATCCTGAATTAAGCACAAGGAGAAATGGAGTTTAAGGTTTCTGTATCACTGACAAATAGCCACGTCACTGACACTTTATCTATCTAGGCATGCCTATGCTCTCTTACATACACACATTTCCCTGTTCAGGTTTATTTAACTGTGAAGGAGGACATGAAAAACTGATTTGATAGCATAGAATAGTTTGGTATTTCCAGGGCAGGTTCAGGTGGTGGAGTGTTCTGGGATTTTTTGTGGTATAGGGGTGACCTGGATCTGATTCTTATAAAAAGGTAGAAACTTGAATAAGTTCTCACAAGAGGGAATTGAGGAAAAGGTTTTACATAAGAGGGGTCAGACATTGCACTAAGAGAAGCCTCTGCCAAAAGCTCCAATTCATCAGTTCCTGCCCACTCAGCAGACTAATAGGAAATCTGAAAGAAAACACTGGGAAATTAGGCTTATTTACAAAAAAAAAAAAAAAAAAAAAAAAAAAAAAAAAAAAAGTTGAAGTCATACAATCCAAGCAGGTTTTCAATTAAATTGAGCTCTTTCCCTTCAGTTGTTACAATTTTGACACCCTGGAAAACTCCTGTCATGACCTTTTTCATTAGAAAGGGTGGACATGACCTTTTGAGAAACAGTAACATTTTAAAAGAGGTAACCTTTTGACCCCTCTTCCATCCCTCTCCCTTGCCATAAAACAGCTATATGCATCTGCAAATGTTACTTCTTGGGAGAGCAGTATGGGGACAATCTTTCAGCTACAAGTAATGCTACAAAAAATATGAAGGGAGCCAGGACAATATCAAGTGGATCCCAGCTGAATGAGGAAATGAAGCCCAGGTTGCAGTTTTAGAATTGCCATATAAGAGAATATCCAAGCTGCACCCTTCGAAATCATAACACTATGGAAAATATTCCAGGCTCCTCCAAGTAACAAGAGGTCTATATGATCTATTTCCTCTGTGGTCTGATTTACAGGAATAACACACGACAGCAACCGCACTTCTCTATCCAACCTGGTTTTCACCCAGGAAGGAAACCAAACAACCCAACCCTCACAGCCCTGTTCAGCAAAAGCAGAGGTGTCTCTGTCTAATGAGCAACCATCAGACCAAGATCTCAAGTCATGTAGAAGTATTGCAAACATAACAGTCATCCACACAGGAACATTGCTGTGATTGCCGAAAGGAAGCAGAGCAGCAAAAGTATTCAATTTTGGTCCACATAGGTTATTAATTTCTGAGTTTATTATTGAAAATCTTCCCAAAGGTGGGTTGCAGGACTAAAATAAACATTTATTGATTCAGATCAAACTTCTTGAGAACAGTCAAGCCCTTTGTCAGTTACTCTCTGCCTGACAGAATGATGATTCATAGGATTGAAAGTAATGCCTATTTCTCCTTACTGAAGGCCCTCAGCAAACCCAGACACAATACAGTATTTCGTGTCTGCTTCTGAAAGGTAAACTATTGCAAACAGGAGGCAAAATTCTCACAACAGAAACTCCAGCCACTTCTTTTCCTTTTTTATTGTAATACAGCATATCTTTCTTACTGAGAAAAGAATACACCCAATGTAAGGAGTAAATAATACGCAACCATCTTATGGGAAGACTGAGGATCAATACTTACCAGTTCACAACCAAAAAGCAAAGGACTACTTACTTTAAGACAACATTTCCTACCTTTTCAATTTTCATTAAGCACTCCATGGCCATTAATGACTGCAATGCACTGAACCTCAGACTACATCAATAACAGAAATAAAATTTTTCAGGCTAAATTTATTGATGGAATTTCTATGCAAAAAGGAAAAAAAGACACTATATTTTACTCAAATTCAATGGCAGATCAGGGAAAGTTCAAGCTATTTTTTTTCTTTTGAAACTATATAATTTTTATTGCACCGCCTTTCCAAAAGTATGGATAATGATTAATGCTTCATGACATTAAGCACACAGGTTAAATCGAAAATCCTATTACATACCTAGGAAAAATTAGTTGTGGAATGACATAAGACACAGCCTTCAGCTTTTAACAATTTAGGAGGAGTTCCTGTTCAACCATTCAGAAAGTCCAAATTATATATAATTCTGCTAAACTTCATCCTTCTCATGAATCTCTCAAGGATTGTTCTCAGGAGCCGAGTAAGGAAGCAGGGTCATTGGGTCCCTTTTTTAAATTTACAGTAGGGGCATCCATAGGAAAATAAAATAGCTGGCATAACTGAATGTGAAGAAACATAACGGGGACAAGTGAAGTACCATATTTTAATAGCCTTTTCCATATTTGTTAAGCACAAAACAGTCTGTAATTTCTTTATATATGAATGTAGAAAACCACTGGTATGGTATTGACATATTTCCTGGGATTTAATCAGTAAGTAATGTTTGTCTTGTAAAGACTGATAATCTCTAACTCTTTCCAAACTCCAAATTTAAGACTAATCAGAAATGTGTAGGACAGAATTTCTCATTTTAAATTACTTTGGCAGATAGCTTTCTGTATGCACATATTTAAGGACACAGGCATATATATAAACATCATGAAGTTATATAGAAATATAAGAAAGAAGACTTTACAGTTTCAAACCTATTTATAGAAAGACACCGGGGAAAAAAAAAAAAAACAAACAATCTTTCAATCTACATTATAGGCATTTGGGAAAAGTGAGGATTTAATACGTTTATTTATAAATGTTATTTAACTAACAAGTAGCATGAAACAAAAGTTCTGAACAAATAACCTTTCAACCACTCTAAGATCCTTTAAGGCTACCTACCCCTTGCACAGCCATCCAGAACAGGGAGGTTGGGCAGGGATCCTGGCAGATGCTTTCATTACAGAAGGGCTCTTAAATCTGAGCGGTGGGTTTCCATGCCCCACGCTGCTGCAGAGCATTGTTATGCTAGAAGGTGTTAATGGTTGCCAGCAAGTATGCCTCTGATCCATGGGAAATCACAGACTTTGCAAGCTGATGTGCATGCTAGCAGCCCTTTGTTCAGAGGAATTAAGATCTTTAATAGAGTAAAACAGCTGAAACAACAGAAAGCCATGTGGGAAGGCCCAGGGGATTGATTGAAAATGTCGGTCCTGTATTGACAGGAGGTAGATGTGTTGGTACATGTAAGCAGAAAAACACCAGGAAGCCAGAAAAACAGTTGTAGACTTGGCCTTGAGAACAGAACTAGAACTCCTTGGGTGCCAGACTGAATGGAAAAACAAGTTTAGAAGTCTGAAGTAAGAAAACTGTTCGTTATTATTAATTTCTGCTACATTTAGGAAAAGAGGATAGATCCAGTGCAAATGACTGGGGATGCTCCAAAGAAATGCCTGACAAATATAAGCACTTTCTCCTCCCAGAGAAAGAAACCAATAAAGCCTAGCTAATAGTAGCAAGGAGCTGAAGTTTACAGCTTTCAGCCCACAACAAAAGGATTCATTTCTTTAGAAGGTTATGGTATAAGCTTCTGCCTGGAGCAACCCTGACTGTTTTCATAACAAGGGCCATCATGAGGCCCATTAGCTTCCCATGGGTTCGGGGACAAGCACATCAGTCCTCTCCACTTAGCAAGTATCTATGCCACAGAGGGATCTCAGGAAGGGTGGTTGCTCCCACTCCACCATTAGTCACATCCTTCCTACCAGGTACTTGGGAGATACTTGTAAGGACCCTTTACAACTGACTATATAGTGTACCACCCTATATAGACAGTTATTAGCACAAATCACGTGAGAATGTATATTTCTTGAGCTCTGGAGATTCCCCCTCTAACCTCACTAGCCAAGTAGCCCATTTTCAGCTCCCACTGGTCTGTTTGCAACCACCAGTGCAGCTAGTGACCAGGCACAAGCCCAAAAACGAGCAAAAGTCAGTCTGGGAGTGAGGCACAGTGAATGGTCATTAGACAGCACAGATAGTTTGAGTAAAATTAGAGGTATCATTTATGTTTAGCCTTGGACAACCCATCAGAACAAAAACCCAAACCAGAACAAAACGAAAATCTGGGTACCCAGGGTAACTTGCAACTTCCTGAGGAAGCTAGGCGTTCACCAGAAGCATCATTATAGCAATCTACTTGCATGTGAAATGTACAGTAGGTGCAGATAGCTTTGTATCTTTCCAAGCCTCCAGCACATGCATGTGAATGCAGACACACAACAGTAGAGATCCATAACACAACGATCCGATTCAAACAGCCTCTTGACTCAGGTATGTGGATAATCTGCACAGAGAGAGGCTGTGGCCTCACATCACAATATGATTTATAAATGAGACCGTCATAATGAAGATGGATTGTTCCTAATGAAGGCAGTGACCAAAGATAAAATTTAGGTATTTGGAGACAGGTTTATAAAAACTTTCAAAGGAAGTGGAGATCAACCTTCTGAGGTAATCTTATAAATACAAGTATCAGCCCAATACTTCAGAATATAAGCAAGCTGTGGCAAATCAGGCCCCTAAAAACCAATGGCTCCTAAATAGGAATATGTTACTATATTTTTTTGTCATGCTCTAACATACTAGGCTGCTCTGTATTGCTGTCACGTGAAATACTAACAGTAGCAACTAAGAGCTAAACACTAAACATATACATTTGTTCTGTAGTCATTTCATACTTGGTATGAATGTAACATGTCTGGCATAACATGATTGTCATCATTATGCCAGACAATGAACTTGATGTCCCAAAACTTACATTCTCCCTGTTTAGATTCAATATGAAGAGGGAGGAGAGGAAATCAGAGGCACTGATGAGGCTTACACTGGATGTATTGTACAAGAACATGTTTGTTTTGTTATTCCTTCTGGTGCTCATTATAAGCACCACACTTTTGGATGAGTTATGGCCAAAGTGAAGAGCTATCAATAAAACATGGGTTTTGAATCTGCAGCAACATGAGACATAAGTGCAGTAATCTCCTGTTGACTGATGGCACATTATGCGACATTATTTTTATTCATCCCTGACCATTAGAAAATTAAAACAACTTTGATCACTTTTGGAGATTCTGGGCTAAGATTTCCATTTGTAACTATCAATTATTTAAAGAATAGTTTTAAAGGCTTCTTAGAGCTTTTAAAAAATTACAGTAATTTAAGCAGCAACGGCAGATGATTACAAGTCTTAAGCCTCACATGGAATAAAAAGTCTGTATAAAATAGTCACATTGCCATCTACTGACAACTCTATATAAAGGCTTGCATTTTTCTTTAGCTGCCTGACTATATACTTAATGCTCTCTCTTTTTTGACATATACTAATACAAAAAATTAGGGATGTACGATATATGTTGTTCAATACATCCCACTGCAATAATCCTGTGTCTCCTTGAATCCAATCCAATCCATTCAGGCTTTCACAGTTATATACTGCAATTAGATACGTTTATTAATGGCATTATTGCACAGTATTTCATAGGAGGTAAAACTGTTTTCAAGAAAGTAGCTACAGAAGGGTATATTAATAAATCTGTGCTACATGCACAGTACATAGGGACTTGCTAATAGGATTTCCATAATAACAGCATTTATCTCACTGCACATTTTATAATACCAATCACTGGCAGCCACAGTTTTGTTATTATATTATGTAAAAAATGGGATTTCATGTTAAGGACACATCCTATAGAATAAAACACTAGTGTCTCTGATGCACCTGTGTATCACAAAATGCTTTTTTTCTCATCTATATACAAAAGTATATTTTGGCTTTGACCCTTATTAATGCCTTAATTATTACAACAACATTTGCACCTTAAAACTTAATCTAGGCCTCAAGTCAGTTCTACCTTACTGAAACGCAAGTCAGTGGATCCTAAAAATGACCTGTAAATGAAGTGATATGCAATGTTCTCTCATGAAGCAAACAGAGCAAGCTGGCATTTCCTCACTGTTACCCAACCAGCACTATTAATCCTCTGCACAAACTGTCCTTAGCTTCTCATTGCTTACTTCCCCGCTAAGTATTCCAGCGTGGTCTCTGGTCCATAGTATAAGGTCATTTTTCTTCACTCTCACCTCTTAATTTTAATATTCAAGTTTGAAAAACACAAACAACAATAAAGGTAATCTACTGGGTACTGAATAACCTACAGCATTAGTGACTAGTTTTTCATGCTATCAAATTTGTCCTTCATTAAGGAGTTTCTAAAGCTCCAAATTCTCTTTGAGACTTCAGTTACTGCCATTTTTTAACACATTCGAACAAACACCAGTATTTTATGTTTTGTAAGATGTTACCTTGGCACAGAGAAGAGCCCAGAGAAGGTGGTACTCCATGGAACACATGGCATTATAGTACCCTGTTGAGAAACGTTATCCCAGTGATGTTCAAGGGCCTTCTAAGGGGCTGCTTCTTGGTCAGACAAAGATAGTGGAGAAACCTACCTCCATGTATCAAAGTACCTCAGGATCAGGGAGTTAATGCAACTGCCATTCACTCCACCCCATGCACCATTTTTCCAGTTACCTAATCAGTCAACAACAGCAATATTTTTTAAACAAAAAGTATCAGCTAAAACAAAAGATTACCTCATGTATATCCAATTTCAAAATACAAAGAGACCACTAAGCAGACAGAAGTATACAGTAAGATAGAGTGAGCATTTACAGTCATGTAGCTACTGACCATTAACACCTTGTATGCTCAGCCTCTGAAATTTAAATAATCTAAAAACATCCACAGAAAGATCCAACAGGAAGTCTGTTGCATGCTTATGTCATTTCACCACAGGTAAGCTATCCTCAGTCATCCATGTATCTTGGAATCCTATCGGGATGTCCTTTTATAGGACTAATGTATGTGTTTATTGCACAAATCCTAGCATACCCAAGCATTTTATTTTACCTGCTTTTCTAGAGTTACACAACTGCTTAAATTTTTTTAGATCTGTTGGGCCACATCTAATTACCACTCCACTGATACATCTGTAATACCTAGAATAACTAAATGCCAAGATAGAATGATTAGTATGCACGCAGTAAGAGGGGGAAGGCAGGCCACCGCAAGGTAATACCGTGTTTGGCTGAAATTCATTTTGTTTACAGATAAATAAACCAACTGCCAGATTTACCACTCTGTAGCTTTCTATTTTGTCTTTTTATCCAACGGTTGCTGGCAATAACATCACCCTGAAATGAAGCTCTTGCAATTCAGTGAGTGCAGAACAAGGTATGAAAGTCACAGTTGCCTCCCCTTGTAAACACTGCAGTTTTTCTAACAAACTACTATATAAATAGAGGGAATAGAAATACATTGCACAAAATTCATAATACTTCCCACTGCAATCATTTAAGGATAGCTTTAGTGAAACTTGAATGGAGATCAAGTCTTTAAGGAACAACATAATTTCTCTAAATAACAAAGCAAAATCAAAGCTGGTATTTGTTTCCAGGATAAGATACCTGCTACCCTAGAACTCAAGGTCAGCATCAAATCTCACAAGTTTTCCTCTCAAAGAATGAGGATAAGTATTTTCACTACAGAGGCAACAAAACCCCCCACAACTTTCAAATTTAAATGAAAACTTATTTTGAGTAAAACCTATATAACCCTAGTGGCAAAACTAGAATAATTTATTTCACTGGGATTGTCACTGAGAAACAAAGAAAAATAAAATATGGAAACACTGGACATGCATAATGTTTCTTTTCCACCTAGAGAGCTCAAATACGGATTTCACAATGGGTTTAGAAAGGGGTTTGGTGAGGTTGGCTTGGTTTTTAAACAGTGTATTTTTTTTAGCTCCCACAGAAATAAAACATCTTAGGTAGTGGAAACCTCAAAGCCAAAGACAAACACTGCTCAGTTGCTGTACAGAATCACTTGAAACTTAGCGACTCATCACGCTCAGGCTCTGCTCTCCATAGGAGAGGATGATGAGCTGAAATGGCCAAGAAGTATGCAAAGAATGCAAACAATCAATTAATGCAGCTCAGAAGTGAAATTACTTTGATTGCAATGCAGAGAACACACAGCAGTGATAAATTATTGCTTTAACATTGTAACAGCATCTGTTGCACACAGCCTGCAGGGCTAAGATCTGGCCTTTGATCTACATCACTCACATGGAAATGAACAAGGTAATCCAGATACCTGCAGGATCTCACTTGCACAGCTTTAGAGAAGCTACAAAAAATGAAAATAATACTCTCAAATAATCATTGGGGGCAGGAGAGAAGTTGGGTTGGGTTTTTTTGTTGGGTTTTTTGCAGGGGTGCTGTGTGTTTTCTTTTGCTTCAACAAGTAAAAGAACAACAATGAAAAAGTCCATTACAGGAAGAATTTGCAAGCTGTATATTTGTGTTTTCTACTTTTTCTATTTGCCATAGATAAGCGCATAAAAATATAGTTACATGGATTAATGAGGGAAGAAAACAGTTAATGATGGTGGACACCAGCTTCTGGGACTGATATGAGAGAACCTTGCTCAGCTATTTCATTTTAGAACAACCTCAGTATAGTTAAAAACCCAGCAAATTCCATGGTGTCAGAAGTGTCACTTCTGCAGTGCAAAAGGTCATGTCATTCAGTACAGCATCCTGGGAGAGCCTGAATTAGGAGTTTGGTCTTTTAGTACCTATAACTCATTAAAAACTAATTTGAAAGTCTCAAGGTTTCAAAGGAAAAACAGGGGAAATATTGAAGTTTGGAGAGTACTTAGGAATGGTACGAGCCCCTAGGGGCTTGTGGTTTTGCTTTTGAAGAAAGCCCTTCATCAACCACAAGTAAAATTATTTTTTTTAATTTAAAAAAATTAACCTAAAGATTATTTCTCCAAAGATGGTATAAAAGTTTTCAAAATAACCCAAGAGTTCATTGTGTGCCTCTGTCTCCTGAATCAAAAAATCACCACATTCAAAAAAGTTAATCCAAATGAGTAGCAAATGTGTTTTGGTTTTAATATGTTCACATAACAAAATAATAAGTAACTCGGCTTTCAGGATCATACATACTACAGTATGAAATGCCTTTGGCGCTGAACTGATGGCACAAGTGACAGAATATAGAGTGTAACTGTCATCTTCAATACCTTACAACAACAGTGGCCAGAGCAAAATTTCTTTGAAGGCTGCAGTGGGTGACAAGACACTTTAAGAAGAGATAGGACAGTCAAAGGACATTGACTAGCTTATACATTGTCATTGAGTAAATCAAACTTTACTTTGTTTGTAAGGTCAAGATACTTGCATTACATTAAGGCTTCATTAGCACAGACAGCATTATCTGTTACAGTGTTACAGGCTCATTTCCCTTTTTTCAGGGCTAAGAAAAAATAAAGCTCTGTAGGAAAGAATGATGTTGGACTGCCAAAAGATCTCAGCACAAACACTGCATATTGAGTAACTAAAGTAATAACATTCTAGTTTTAGAAAGCTTTCTAAAGAATTTTCAAGTCCAGACATTTTATATATTTTTAACATACATTGCATATAAAACTTATAATTATTTCAGCATTAATTATTTTGCAGGAAAATTTGCCTTATTTTTCACTATAGAGCTCGATTCAGCAAATACCTAATTTTAAGTTTGTGTCTACATGCTTAAAAAGTAGTTCCATGCTGAAGTACTTAATTACTGCAGATGCATTCAGTAAAATATTTTAAACATTTAAACATTCTAAGTTTGGAAAGATACTTCTGTAAGCCTGGAGTAAAGCTAAATAGCTGAATTTTACATTATCTGGCACACTGGGCATGATTTTTTGTATTTAGTGAGGACTCGTGATAATATTTATTCTTTTGCTTTAAGAGTGCGTCACTCATACTAATAAACTCTGCTCAAAATTGCCACCATCTACAACAGCTTATATTGTTCATTATGTGACCCAGTGTTGCAATTTTGCAGTCACAAGTTTGACCCAGACCCAAGGAAAGTGACTGCAATAGGTGCAAGTGAAGGGTCTCTCTGCAATCACCTCACTCCTGGCTGTAGGCTCACTGAATGAAAATATGTTAAAAACATTTTCACCTCACTTTTCACAGCACATAAGTGCCAAAAAGAATCTACAGCTTATGAGTTATATTTTTAAAAACACTGCATGCAAAGTTTTGAGAAAGAGGTATGACTGCGCAACCAAAGATGTCCTCTAAAATAATTTACTGCTTGTTTGCTCTAAGACATTGCAGAGTAGATACGATAATGTTAACAAAGGGGTAAGAAAAGGAGTTATAAATGACAAATGGGACAAAATTCACAGTCATTGGTTTACCACATCAGCTACAACATCTAGTCATGGGTTGCGGGATCATAGACATAATTCATCATCCTATGTTCACTCTGCTACTCAAGTTGTATCAATCACAATTTATTAAAAGTCATTAAAATATATGATGTTATGAATATGACCTTTAACAGTGCAGAAAGCATCATGATCATACATGACTCCTATACAAATTTAACTCCTAACTTTAGAACACTGATGATCTCACAAATCTATGTAGAAGACAAAGACTATTATTATTTGTACTACTGCACTCTCTCAGCTGCATAGTATACCCAGTGCAAATCTCTAATGTGTAACCCATCTGCCGACACAGAAATCATGTTTCATACAGCTTGAGTGCTTGGAAGCACTGATAGTCCTTATGACAAGTTTTTAATGAAATAATACTATGCTTGTCAGTGGAACTGAGAAAAGAATACATTAGACTGACATGTATCTAATCATCCTGCAAAATACTGCATCCCAGAACCTGAGGTGAAGAGTAAAAAGCCAGACAGTATAATGTGCTTATTTGGTCTTGTCCTGGAACTAGTAAGTGCTAGTGTCAACCAGCCCCAATTTTCTACCCAGAGGAATTAAAACCACTGGGGCCTGGATATGTTCAGTGTAGAAATATCAAGTGATGCCCACAAATACATACCCTGAAAAGAATGTGTTTTCTCCCTATTTCTACAAAATGGCAAACAGCTTTGATTTGCATTGCATTCCAAGCCTTGCCAAGAAACATGATACACGACAAGTATGAACCACAGACATGTTTACCCTCTGACTCTTATGCTTCCAGATGTCTGTCTTATGTGCCAAACAACCTCCTCCTATTTCAATATATCCTGCTTCTAAACTTTTGACAAGACCTTTTCCTTTCTACTTTATATTTTGTGGTGGAGTAGCAACACCATTTGGAAGGCATGTTTCAGAACTACATACAGGCTATTTCTAATTAAAAATTCCGCCATACTCTTAAAAACAGAAGAGCTTTTAAGATTTTAGTAATAAAAAGAACCCAAATGACAATAGGGGTCTATTAAAATATGGTAGCAATACTATGATTAATTGTAATTCACAAAAGATGGAACTGTTAAAAAAAAAGTCTGCTGTTTATTTTGGAGACAAAGTAGTATGTCTCAGGAAGTGATGAAACACTTTCCTGCATTAACTCAGGAAAATGTTAGCTAGCAGTTTCTCAAGTCTGACATTTTAAAAATCAGTAGATCCAGATAGCTGAAGTGTTCTAAAAGAACCAGCCAAGCATCTTTCTAGGCTGTCAGTGACTTCTGTCACATTGGCAAAGCTTCAGAAGACTGAAGAGAAGGTAGAGTTGTACCAATATGACAAGATGGGACTTTAGAAAATCCCATAGTAATTATCACAGTAAACCATTGCAAGAAGCAAGAAATTAACTTGTACAAAGTCAATCCCATGTGCAGTTATAACTCCCACGTACTCAAACCCAAAAATTAGAATCTTGTGGTTTATATCAGTCAGAAGCAGAGACTGATGTTTGAATTGCAGTTCTGGTACAAAATACTTGTTTACAAGAATGTATCAAATTCTACTTCTTTAAACACAGCACAAGTGAAGTGAACTGAGACAATTATGTGTCTCAGCATCAGAACCCTTTCATTCATTGTGTTCCAAAAATTTGCTTTGGAAGAAGACAACTTGCATCTGCTCAGGTTGCATAAAATATTCCTTCTCCACTTCTAAGTTCTCTCCCCACTTCTTACATGAGATAGTTCAGCCACACAAACATACCCTTTCATGTATCAATAATCAGCCAAACTTTCTTCATATAGAACATCTGTATTTCTAACTAGCTGCCTTTATTTTGGATGAAAATACATTTAGCCATGTCTCACAGGTACCATAAAATATAGGATGGCAATTAAGTTCACCAGTTTCTACTAGATTATCACAATTCACACAATCATATTCAACTAAAGAGGGAATTTGTGGATAGTGTTAAAACCAATGTCCATTGTTTTCACCACATTTTTAATTAGTCTAATTGACAAATGTTCCCATTCTCGCAGTAAAAAAAATAAAATGTAGCTATGTAAGCAGTGAAGACATGTAAAATTTTATTCCTTGAAATGCCTTAGCTATGGGTGTATTAAAAGCAATGTATAATCAGCTAATGGAGACAAAAGACCCCAAAGTTATGTAAACTGAACATGATGGGCAATGCCAAAGCCCTGTAGCTCAGCTGATTCTCTCCAAAAGTCAAGCTAGCTAAGCTCTAGTATAGTGGCTCAAGTCTTGTACCCTAATTGTGCCTAATCTACACATAGCTGGCTTTTGGAGCAAGACATGAGCTGTAGTAGTTTAACAACCACGAGTTAAATAGTTTAGGTAACTGGAAGTGTGTAACCACTTCCTGCTTTATTTTTCTTTTGCTGGGTCAGTCTCTTTTTCACCTACCCAGAGGAAATTCTGCTGTCACAAGGCTTGATCCAAAACGACCCAGAGGCTGCTGATGCTCCTAAAGCCTCTGCATTGGAAACATGAGATTTAAGACTATCATACAGACATGCAGCTTCAACTACAAATACACTTAGAACCACTGTTTAATTACTGTTTGGCTGAGAGTTCTGCTTCCCAGTTGCACCACCTCCATTCTTTTGTAACAGAACTTTTGCCAAAGGCTGCTCTCTCCATGCTATATGACAGGGTTCCACATAGTGATAGTATGAGAATTTGGATTATGCCCATCAGTTATGACAGAAATTCAATCATCAATCCATAAAACCATGCAGCTAGTAGAATACATTACAGTTTAGACTGGGTTCCATAAGTGAATGGCAAGAATGCAATTAAAGGGATGAAACCCCCTGCCATGTGGACACACAAGAACACCAAGTTAAGCAATATTCTAAAGAGGCTTGAATGTTTGCACAGAAGTGAAAATGTTCAAATACACAATCAGAAGGAAACAAATACTTGAGAAAAACCTTAAAAGGCCCCATGTGACTAAGCAGTGAGAGAAAGCTAAAGGTTCTCTCTGAGCCGTTCGGAGAGAATGATTTTAAATCAATTTGAATTATTTGATCCTGTACTACTAAGGACATGAGCCTTGCCTTTTGTTTTTTGCATATGAAGACAGTACAATCACACAGAATACCAGTGTTTCACAGATTGAAGGTTTTCTAATTTTTTTCAGACATTTATTTTAAATCAAGTTTTAAATATTGTGTTCAATTCTTAAGATTCAGAAGGCAATCTCTTGGGTGTTAATATTTTTTCCACCATTGTAACGTGTCTGCAGCATATCACTGAAAAACACAACTAAGCAAAGACATTACCAATATTTGCAACAAAACCCTACGGGGGACTTTTTGTGAAACAGAAGAATTAGGGGTTTTAGTAAAATGTGCAATTATACTGGACAGGGACATTCAGATAAGCAGACTTTGATGTGCCTACATTTTCTAATGTGCAAGTTTGCAGTAATCGCTAACATTAAAACCAAGAATTCACAGAACCACAGCCTGCCTGAAGTTGGCAGGCATCCCTTGAAATCATCTAAGTCCAGTCCCCCTGCTCAAGCAGTCACCTAGACGAGGCTGCTCAGAGCCACATCCAGTGAAGTTCTGAGTATTTCCAAGGATGGAGACTCCACAACTTCCCTGTAACTCTTGCTGCAGTGCTTGATACAGAGTAAAAAAAAAATAGGAGTTTGCATTTAAATGGGATTTGTATTTCTTGTTTGCACCCATTGCTTCTTGCCACATCACCAGATACTGAGTCAAGTTTGGCTCAGTCCTCTTTACTCCTACCAATCTAATTTTTGCATACATTGATAAGATCCCTCCAAGCCTTCTCTTGCCCAGCCTAAGCAGTCCCAGCTCTCAGCCTTTCCTAATAAATCTGATGCTCCAATCCCTTCAACATCTTCACTGCCCTTTGCTAGACTCACTCCAGTATGTCCATGTAGACCCCAGCACTTTTTGCCAGCACTCCAAATGTGTCTCACTAGGCCTTTATAGAACAGGAGAATCACCTTCCTCATCCTGCTGGAAAGACTTCCTCGTCTAGCCCAGAAGGCCATTAAGCCTTCTTTGTTGCACAAAGACATCGCTGGCTTCTGTTCACCTTTGTGTCCACCAGGAACACAAGTGTCTTTTCTGAAGAGCTGCCTACCAGCACAGGAAGTTACTCCTCCTTAGCTGCAGGACTCAGTTTTCCTTTGCTGAACCTCACAAGGTTTCTGCCAGACTATTTCTCCAGCCTGCTAAGGTCCCTGTGTTGAATTCCATATGATCTATGCTTTGATAGACCTTCTTCGCATTGCCTCCAGTCATTTCACCAACCATTTGATTAAGCAGTAACAGCATACATCACAGTATACGTGGTGAAGATTTCCTTATGTTAACTTTGCCAGTACTGAGTTACTGTCTACCTAAATCACTCTGTACTGCCAAAACTTTCTGCACCTTAGCAACAGGTCACCAAACTGTTCACCATCTTTCCAAGATACTTAACAAAACCACAGAACTGTACAAAAAGAGTGGGATGTCCTAATCCTCCTTCTCATAGAATTTCTCTGTAGAGCTGTGAAGTCTTTCCCATGTTTATCTTCCAAATTTTCACTTACCACTTTCTCCCGATAATGAAGTTTGCCAGTCTGGATGACAACTTTGGTATAAACAAATAGAATGTTTCCAATTCCTCTCACCCTCATGCAGAGTTACTCTTACAGTTACTCATATGAATCCCTGTTAAATAAAAATAGACGTGTATCTCAACACATGCAGCACATACCTAACAAGTTACTTGGATATTTTAAAGCTGTTGAATAATTATAGAAGAACAGTACCAGCTAGGAATAATGATTTTGAAAGAAAGCTTTAAAACACAAATCAGCATTATGTTGAAAAGTTATGCTTTAAATGGAATTAAAATTCAAAGAGAAAGGTAACCACAAGAAAGCACTGTAGTCACTTGGTTTCTGATTCCTGTAATATCTATCTGCCCAGCAGATGAGCAACGTAGGAGTGCTTTCTGCAGACATTGCATTCAACTCTCTTGATAAAATACCAAGATACTAGACCCAAGTTTAGTACACAATGCATGCAAATCATTTAAAATGTCCTGAAGTGCTTTGCCTATTTCACCTTTTCATCTTCAGAACCCTTATGTGTAAATAAAATCCACACACAAATATGACAATAATGGTAGAAAACTCTCCTCAAAACACACATAACCAAACTCCTCAGCATCCTAGGGAGGACTGTAGTAGGGAGAGGTGGCCAGAGAGCTGGCTACAGCTCTGTTACTCATAGCTGCTAGGTGCAAACCAGATACTTCATGGCTGCTGTGAACAACAGCAGTGGGGAACTAGATACAACACAGCTCTGCTCAGCAACCTTCTACCACTTCTTTGCTCCCTTTTCCTTAAAGCACAGAAAATATTCCCAGCAAAAATGCTTCAAACCTGTGTCAGACTCCCAAGCCATAACATTAATAAAGCAATAAATCTTGTCATCTGAAAGTGGATTTTTCTAAGCATTTGTCACCAAACTTGTTTCACAAATATGAAAGCCCATCCCTTTATTAAAGGAAAAGACATCCTTAGGTAACGGAAAAAACCCCACCAAACAAAACTGCCCCACAGAACCAAACCACACCACGAACAGCCAACTACCGGAAGGCCTTAAACGAGCAGTAAGAAAACTCATAAAAATCCAAGATAAAACAGAGTTGGCAAAACCACCAGCTAGGCTCTTTTTCATGCCTGGGACATTGGTTTCACAGGAACCATGCCAATGCCGAGCTGCTGAGCACGTTCCGGCTAGATGCAGCAACAGGCAGCATGGGCAGCAGTCCTGAGGGAGAACATCTGCCCTATGAGGAAAAGCTGAGTGACCTGGGGCTGTTCAGCCTTGAGAAAAGACCGAGAGGGGATCTGATCAATCTTTATAAATATCTGAAGTGTGAGACACAAGGAGAAATGGCCAGCCTCTTCTCAGTGGTCTGTGGGGACAGGACAAGGGGCAATGGCCTCAAGTTGGAGCACAGGAAGTTCCACACCAATATGTGGAAGAATTTTTCACAGTGAGGATAATAGAGACCTGGGACAGGCTGCCCAAGGTGGGGGCGTGGAGTCTCCTTCTCTGGAGATACTCAAGACCTGTCTGGACATGGACCCATGTGACCTGTCCTAGGTAACCCGCTTTGACAGGGGGGGTTGGACCTGATGATCTCTGGAGGTCCCTTCCAACCCCTACAGTTCTGTGATTCTGTGTGAAATGTTTGCTGACATAAAGCTACTCTTTATTTAACAGGCCAGTTATTTCCAACTTACGCTTTACTGAAAACATGAGAAGTTCTCTGCTTAATAATTCACTACTAAATGAGAATAACTAGTTGAAATTGCCCCTACTTAGCAGCAGCTCTAAAGTGTCTTGGCTGGTGGACATCCCCATTGCTTTGTGTTCTGGTGCGTACTTCTGCTCCAGGATTGCTGCTTGTAAGGTGCCAGCCACACAGAGTGTAGGAGGGAATTAAAACTCAAAGACTTCACCCTCATGTTCTCTTCACTTTAAACAGTGGGGATGCCATCCAATGCTTCAAGATCACAGAATTATAAAACATTTTACTGCAATAGAAGCACAAACACCTTTTTTAAAATATTATAACTGCTAATTCTTTTTCATAAATAAATAGCACTTTGCTGAAGGTTTTAGAAGAAATATATACAACAATTAAGGAAGATTTACAATAATTTCACTTGTCTATGCATAATCAAAATAGAAGACAAAAAAGTAACAGAAGTTAAGTGCTGAATTTTAGAGTAACCTTGTCTTTTTTTTGTATAATCCATTTTTAATTTTGTGGGACTCACAATAGATGTTAGTTATCAAGTCTTATTAGCATAATAAAGAATTATAACCTGTAGCAGTCGAGAAACTAAATTACTGCCTTTACATTTAAGCATTACATTGACCTTTACATTATGTTATGTTTAAAGGTTAAAAAAGCCACATTATTGTTGGGTTTATTGTCTTTTTGGACACATAGTTTCCTCTGAAAGGTCTATTGAAGGATAAAAGATTGATATGGGGGGGGATAAATTATTAATATCATGGGATGATTTACACAGCAAGTGTTCCACAAGGTCAAGACTAGATATTCCCATGGGAACAAACAGAGAATTTGAGCAGAAAAAAACTCTCTTCCTTTCTGGGAGTAGTCCTCTGAGCAGGGCATCTTGGATAGTGTTATTTAAGCTTTATCTTGCACCGGTGGCATCCAAGAGATAGGTAAAGCACAGCAAAGTTTTAGGGTCTCTGTTACAGACCCTGTTGCCTAGCCCCTTCTGATATTAATATGACAGAATTCAGCTGGAAAAGGCCCACAACAATCAACTCGTCCAGCTGCCTGACCACTTCAGAGACAGTTTAATGATAACAATTACAATCATTGTTACAGTTATAACAGGATGAACATATCAGGATGAATTTGCCATTGGAGGAAATAAAACACCAAAAGTGTTTCTGGTTCAGTTTACTGATTTGTCTCATCTTTATTTCTATGTATCCCAGAGGCCTGCTCAGAAGAACAACACAATGTGAAGAGTCACTAACCTTGAAGGGGAGACCTGGTGCGTCTGTGTGTTTAGACAGAAAGGAGAACTGTATGCAATACACACAGAAAAAATCAACAAAAAGCCCAACCAAACCAAACCATCGCACTTCTAATCTGATTTGGTTTCACTACCCTTATGGCAGTAGCACCTATACTCACATGTACATGGAAAAATCTGGTGAAATTCCTTTTTTATATGGCTTTTTCACCAGCCCTTTTCTTTGGCTTGCAAGCAGCATGCTAACCTGGGTGTTTGCTGACTGATCTGTTAGGATGATGTTAAACTCACTGTGCATTTTTCACTGTCTACAGTGTGACACATTGATTTTGCCTTTCCCTGGTTCACTTCTAAAGCCTACACAGTCAAAACTGTTACTTATTTGAAGCTTTCTGCTTCTCCAGCCCTGTTCTGACAGATATCTGTGTTCTGACACCATCTGCTATCTTCATATTCCATCACTGAACCACAGGCTAGCACTTCTGCTGTGACAGCTTTTGAGGTGTAAAATACACTTCTCTTGACATCTGCCTCAGCTCATCCATCCTCCAGTAAAAAAGGACTGAAAATATTCTTGAGAGATACTTTACATTTTAATTTCTCCATAGGCCACTTCTTCACTATAAGGATGCCAACTTTCTGTGGTTTATTGTCTTTCTATTTTGAAGAGAGTTCATACTTTTTCCTGTACAAGCTCACAGTGCAGCAGGCAGGGAACACCCAATACAGCAAATTAGTGCTGCTTATTCCTGTCTGCTGTCTATAAACGCACACAGAAGTATGCACATGACCCTTACAGGTGTAAGAGGGCTAGATATTCCAGACCTTTTGACTGCAGTGCCATACTCCAGTTAAAGAAACCATCTGCTCTCCTAAAATGAAAGAGAAAATACAAAGCCAGACGATTAGATGAGTTATGGTCTACTGGACTGGGAAATGGAAGCTAATTCCACCTGAGACCCCACCTCTGCATACAATCAGTCCACCTAATATCTTTACCTTTAAGGTTTTGATGACTTTTACCTGACTCTCACAAAAGTATCACAAGTTACTGCTGTAAAAGCACTTTCACAATTCGGGACCTGAGACGTAGCTCATTTTCCAGCCTTTATCAATCACGATGCAACAAAGATGTTCTACAGCCTGGAATACCTTAAAATTATTAACTTGCATAAAAAGACCATCTGAAAGTGAACATAACCATGCTAATGTGGAGCACATTAGAATTAGAAGAAGTCATAAGTAATAGCAGGAGTGAGTGCTTATGAAGGACAAAAAAAATTTTACTACATTTTTAACAACTGAGATAAGAAAAGAATCTGAGAAAAGCATTGGTGCAAATTATAAAAATAAAGACAACCAGAATCTGGTGAGCTTCCATTTTCATTAACTGCATCAAGAGAATCTGCAGTATTGAATGGAAGAGTGATGTTAATTTACGAATTTGAGTAATGCAACACAACAGACAACAGCACTTTTATAACGTTCCACTGGACAAACCCACAAATCTAACAGGTTATTGTCATTCATCAAGACATGCTATTAGGTTCTGTTTCTTAGAGGCTTCTTATAGGTCTTCAGACACATTTAACCCATAAAGAACATACACAATTGTATGTGTTCACATCTGGCCAGAGACTGTCATCACCAGTAATACAGTTTGTAAGACATTTTGCTTTAATGCAATTCTATACATTTCCATCTCTCTCTTCATTGTTCCAGTTTCTCTCTCAACTCTGTTTTTAGGTCTCCTATTACTCATTTTTTCCTAGCTATACCTTTCAGCAACAAATGTTCACATATTTTAAGGAAAAAACCCCACCATTTTCTCCTAAATTCTACATCTGTAATTTTATTAGTTCTTGTCAAATGTATTTCCAAATACATGTTCTTGCCTAATACACTGTACGTGTATTCACTGTCTCTTCAAATTGAAGACCTAGTCTGAATCAAGTAAAATAACCATTTTATACCTTCAATATAGGAGGCCCAGGGCTGCTGCAGTATTTGCAGCAAATAGTCTACCTACCATAATTCCTAGGTGATCTAGGTGCATGTATCTAACTGAAGTACCTCCCAATTTATAACCATCATGCTGACAAACATCTCTCCATCAGCATTTATTCATGACATAGGCCTACATTATAAGCAAGTTGTCAAGCTCTCCGGCTGTTTAAAAATCCTTGCTTCCTTCCAGGAGAGGATGCCTCCTCCTTGAGCGATCATAACAAATCTATCAATGTGGTAGTTGAGACTTTTCTAAATTGGTAGTCACAGACCTCTGCTCAGTCCCTGGGTCTACTACTACTGCGGTTGTCCTCATCCCATATTCTACAATCCAAACCATGAAACAAGTCCTGTTGTTATACCTCTTAGCCATTTCTCCCTTCCCAAAAGGCATAAGCTTACCTCCACCCCGCTTAGTTCATTGCTGCTGCCAAATGAATGCCTTAAGGTTACCACAAAAACACCAGGCAGGTCTGTATCCCACAGACCAGGCACTCAATCAGCTTTGCAAAACTCTATTTCAGGACTCTGTCCCACACCACTTCCATCCCATCCCCTTCTCACCCCACACAATTTCAGCCTTCTCTTACCTTCTGTTAGTTGCTTCAGAATGCGTCCTTCCTTCCTGCTCCTCCATCAAGGGAAGTAAAATATTGTCTTCCTCTCATTATTATATTTTTCAATTTTTAAAATTATTTAATATTTATATTTTCCTTATCTTTCCTCCCCCTTGTTTTCCAGATCATTTGCTCTTGAACTTAACGGTTTAGCAATCTGTATTCTGGTGCATTCTCACTATTTGTGTTGAAGGAAAACTGATTTTGTCATATTCTTCCACTAATTTTCTCAAGGATTTAATCCTTTCCTTTCTATTCTTTACTATGTATTGCTGTTCTTGACGTGTTTAAAAGGAAAAAAAAATGTATATTTTCTGTTTCAATACAAACTGTAATCTTTCTCAGGTCTTTATTCCTCGGTGTCATTTGTGACAGGTCTTGTAACAGCAGTACCATATGTTCTCCCAGAGCAAGATCAGAAAGCTTGCTAGGTTGCCTCTTTCTTTTAAAAAGATTCTTCTTTCTACTCAAAATGGTGCAGTCTGAATGTTGTATTACCATGTTTACCTGAACGGAGAATAAGGAGAGTGGTAAAGGACCCTATGCCCTTCTCTACCTGTGAGCCTGGCAATTATTTTCTATTGTAGCAAGTCTTGCCTTAATACTTCGAACATACAGCTCCCTTCTGAAAAATCCTCAAAATCCTTAGTGCTTTCTTTCCCAGTCTTATACAGTCCTTTTTAAACCTTTTCCTTCTTTTGTAGTCACACTGGTTTTATTTTGTAAAGCTATAAGTGTTTACTCATATTCATCTTACAGATAAATATTTGGGTTTTCCTCCAAGTTTTAACTTCCCATTCATTCCTGTCAAGCTTCATCTGCCAGAGACTTTGGAGATTTGACAGAAATGGTCCCCTCAAAGCCTGTCCAGCAGTGGGGACTGTTCTGTCTGTCCTCTTAGCACACCTCCTGTGGTGGAGATTTTTGAGCTCCATGGAAGCTTTTTGGGAAACAGTCCCCATGCACAAGTGTTCCCTGGTTCCACAAATAAGGAAAGACTTTTGGAAGAACTATGACCTTTGCATTTTCTACCATTCCATCATTTTTCCCTCCATCTTGGAGCATGCAGAGTGTGCTGTGACAATCCCCCTGGCAAGCCTGGACCTGCACAGCTTCAGGACTGGACTAGGATTAGGTGTAATTGGTGCTCAGCAATGATCACATAAAAAGAGGTGCAAGAACTGGGTTAAAGATCAGCACAAAGACTTTTTATCCTATCTCTATCACTCCGCATGTGCTATGTTTTCATTAACACAATTTCCTTCATATTAAGCTGCGTGATGCACTATACGTTATATACATTAATCAGGACATTTTCATGCTAGCAGTAATAATTCAATAAGCATCCAAAGCACCAAACACACAAGACATACAGGTCTGGACTCAAAGTGGCTAAGCAGGAGCGGGCAGGATTCTTCAATCATCTCAGCACAAGACCACCCCTCCAACTCTTGCCTTGCCTTACTGCACTCCTTGAACACAAGTTTATCATCACCCAGTTCCCCTAGATTGCCTTTGAAAAAACTACTTTGAAAAATTGCTAATAATAAATAGAAAATCTCTTTGTAAAACAATCAAGCTGTTCAAAAGCATTTTACAAACAGAAAGGAATTACATATAGACAAGTTAGTCTCAAATAACTCCTCAACCTCCACTCAACTCTGGACAACCTATAAGTAAAAGACAAGATCAGACTTTTCAAGTGGCTTAACATATGGCATACCTTTCCACGACAAATCAAAGAGATCAATGTTTCTAAGCCCTTGTATCTTTGCCATGCAGCGTAGTCCCCCGGGTTACAGAAACTTCTGCCACCAAGTTTCCATTATTTGCATATTTAGCAAGGTACACGTTATCCCAGCCACTAGAGCTGTCAAAAAATTATTATTACTATAACTGAATTTTATGTTTGCAAATGGATAAAAAAAACCCAAAACATCATTAAGTCAGTACTTGAAAAGATAGGTGAATTAGGTTCCTTAATTCCTGAACTTTGTCCCTGAAGGGAGGCTGTCTAAAATATTCAGAGAGCTTCACAGTAATTTCCAGTCTCCACAGTAATAAGAATTCTTCGCGGAGCTTTCAGTTCACTTTTCATGCAAAGCTCTTCAATTTTATTATCAAAATATAAAAATTAAATACATTAACAACACCTGATTTAAATAATAATCTGGCATATGACTGCTTTTCTAGTTTTCATTTTGAAATTCTCCCATACAGCAAAATAGATTAAAATGGTGGGACATGTCACTTAAAAATGTATTAGTAAAGATTTATAACAGCAGAAGTTTGTTTCTTATTGCTGTCACAGATAAAAGATGGTTAGATCCTTTCTTTAGCAAACTAAACCTAGGAGGAAATTTCCCTGCAAGATCCCTACATGTTTGTGCTGCAAAATCACAGAAAGAAACACTGCACTGCTGCAGCCAGATATGAAACACTCCAGACATATCTGTAGGCAACAAGAGCAAAGGAATAAGCAAATCTTCACAGGGGTACAGGTCTACAGCAAGAACCTTGTTCTCACCATTTGTCTGTTATTCATACCCATGTAAGGAAACTCTAACATACCATCAACATATTTCAATGGCACTTAAAAGCCCACTTTGTGCAGATGTCACCATCTCCCAGCAGAAAGGCCAGAAGGTTTTTGAACAATAAATTAAAATTGCTAATTGTTATTCCGCAGAAATTGTACTAAAATAATTAAGTAACAATCTCATGTTATTTAAAATTAAAACCAGTTTCTATCCATTATTACGTGAAAAAAAAATGAAACTGAAAATACAAGACAAGAGAGGTACAGGAAACTGTCAACAGTCTAAGCAGGTACAAGGGTCACCATTTTCAGTTAAGAATTGTTTGACTCCTTGCCTCCCTCTCATATCCCTGTCCTGAGACCAGGGCAGACATTCCCCAGACTAGACACAGATTAACAAGCAAAACTACAAGCCTCTCAGGTAGGATACCTTTTTTTAAAAAAAAAAGTAAAATATACCTAATTGTGTGTAATAACATCTATTGTCTGGAATGTTGTCAAATGTTGTTGGGATTAAATCCTTATGTTCTTATTTAATGGGCTACCACACTTTTTCCATCAGTGTCTGGTACATGAAGCATTTACATCTCTGCTGTTTTTCTACCTTGCTTCTCACACTAATCACCTGCCCCTCAAAATCCAGTTAGTTTTCACATTACTAAATGTTGTAGCAGCCATTTTGTAATACACCACAGGCAAACAGCTCCAGTGAAACAAGCTCCAATGGAACAGACAATGGAACTGATGAATGACACAATATCCCCACCTGTAAAAAGACATCCACAAGAGTCCCTCAAGAAAAAAAAAATAAAATTTACAGTGATGAGCTTTTTGTCCTTTGCATCTCACACAAACAGGTTTGTGAAGAATGAAAGAAGCTGAATCAAGAATCATAGGGGTTGAAAGGGATCTTGAGAGATCATCAGGTCCAACCCCTTCACTAAAGGGCAGCAAAAGAAATAGAGGAACAGTGAGTGAGGTTTTGCGCTTTACTGAAGACTCCTGAAACTAGTTTTGACAGTCATCATGATGTTGGATACACAATACTTTCTCCAGCTGCAACATACTCCTCACAGTCATCTTCAAATGACCTTTTTGTACACTCATCTGACTAGTGAGAGAGCAAGTAGAATACTTGAATCCCAGGTAAATATAAGTTCCATCAAATTGTTATCAACTCTGCCTGTGCAAACAGCATCTTTTTCCTTAGATCACTTCAAGTAAGGTTTCAGACCTCAAGTTCAGGTCTGCACAGTTCTATACTAGCTCTATCAAAACAGATGATTGAAAAAGAATCATTGCTATGTCACTTCTGAAGTTATTAAAACAATAAAATTTGGTTTTCCCGCTTCAAAAAAAAAATAGAAATAGCAGAAAAAAGCAGCAGTTCTCAGTCACTCCAAAGTTGGAAGATGTGGTAGAGAGTAAATGTCGGACTTCTGAGAAAAGCCCAAGATTCTTTCCACACACCACCCTGCTCAACAAATTTACACAAGCATAGAAAGACGGCATTAAAGAATTGATTTGTGTCCATTGATGAAGTATCTAATTTTGCTTAAATGACTATGTTTATAAAATAGCTTCAGGATTTATTATTTTTAGCATGATAACTCATCAGCTGCAGTTTAGCTTGCAGGAATTTAGGCACAGAAGTTAATTAACAATAATTTTCCATGTGCCATAAGCTGCTATAGGTTCAGTAAGTATTCTATATACATATGAGCAAAACCTAAAAAAAAAATAAAAAAGCTACTGCTTCCAGACCACTGAGCTTGTTACTAAAATTAATTGAGCAATATTGACTTGGATATTTTAATCGTCTAGAATTGTTAAAGGCAACAGCAGTCTCTGATGATACAAATATTCCTTTTACTTTCTATTAAGACACTGACCATGATTTAATTACGCAGTGCATGCATCTCTAGCTTCAATGCATTTAAAGTAGATATGCTGGGTAGTAGCTATCATACAAGGTAAAACAGAGTAAACCAAAGCAGCAATTTATTATTTTTTTTTTTTTTTACTCAATTTAGTTACAATACATTTGGACAAACTAGTGAGAATGGAAGACCAGACTAAACCACCCAGAAAAAATTGTACCCAAGCATAATTCAGAAATAATATTTCATATATGAGTAGAAGTTACATCACAATACCATGAAATAGACTTTTAACCCTTGATCAACAATAGCTGTAAGTTTCCATTGAACATCTACTATCTAGTTTTTGTTGTTCTGTGTTCCAGAACAACATCTCTTTGCTTCCAGATGTAAAGATGCTGTGATAATTAACTCTGTTAATTACCTCATTGTGTCCAAGCCCTCTTGAATGGCAATGCTCTTTTACTATCTTACACAGTCTTTTCATGCAAGCAAATTATTATTACAGGCCTGATCTTTTTGCATACTAAGACCCTTTTCACTCTTGGAGGCAAGACTTGCTGTAAGGATGGATGCAAAAGTAAACAACAAATAATTTGTAATAAGTTACTCTGAATGAAAGCAAGCATCACTTCAGAGTAACCACTTGGATAGCATTACTAGAATGAGCAAACACTACTCATGTAAGCATTAGCAGATTGATAATAAATGTACTTTGTAGATACAGTCTAAATTTAACAGGGTAGAAGTGATGTAAATAAAATCTATGTGCATATATTAAAAAAAAACCCATGTAATGAATATACACACACCTATTTTTCTGGATAGAGCTGCTGCTTTCTTGACCTACCAGTTTGCTATGACCAATCTAACATGAGCGAGTGCGTTGCCAAACCAGTGTCTTAAATCACAATCACAGCATATTATTTTCCTAGTTGCAGCTACTGGCATCTCTGAAATGTGTAAAAACCTGTAAAACAAGGATGTGCAATAGCAGGTGAGAATGGCTTCCAGCTTAGCACAGCTCTTGAAGTTGTGCTACCAGATTTGCCGACGGGATGTTGGCAAATGGTTAATCCTGCAGGAACCTCTCTAAGTTGTTCTCTGTTGGAAATCACTCACATTCAGTACCAGGATGGGAAATACTGCTAATTGGCTATGTCTATTCAGAGAATCTGAGCTGGAGTTGGCAGACAAAGTAACTGGCAAGAATATTGTTTGCTTCAACAGTTCCTAAGCTTTCCATCCAGGAAATGTTAAAGAGGCATGTACATGAGCATCATTTCAGGATTATCAGAACACACATTTTTACTTCTGTAGGCAGTGAAAAAGATTTCATGCCAATTTTCCACAATTCATTTGGCATTACCAGACATTTTGTGATTTCTTCCAGAGTAAATCCATCACTCTGATCCTTTTTCTGCAAGTAATGAGCTGAAGGACAAGCCATTGTACCCCTTAGCTAAGTTTTTTGCCCATTGCCTGACCATTGCACAAGAAACCTGTACTTGTCCTTCCGCACAGACCTACGTGCCTACACAGGTGGCTGTGGCGTCTAGAGCCTGAGCCCCACAGACCTTGTCCAGAAGCAACATCACTATGGATTTCAGGGCTTCTCAGCAGAGCTAGCTTGGACAACCTGCCTCAGTAACACAGACGCATAATTTCTGGAACAGAACTCATTAACTCTTCTTTTTTTCATCATCATCATCATTTATTTTTTTTTTTTTTTTTTTTGGCAGTGCACATCTGCATGAACCTGCTCACATGACTCCAACTTCGAGTGAAGAAAGAAAGAGTGACAGATGGTTACAAAATCAGAAGGATTAGATCTGGAAGAAAAGTGCTTTCTTGAGATACAGGTTCTTAGACAGAACTGCTGAGGCAGAATATAAGGTATGAATAATTTTAAACTATCTTTCCCTCCCAGGAGGTTGGTTTTATGTGACAGCATCTGCCTGTGGTACAAAAGTGTGACTGCCACAGCTGAAGTGCTGAGTTTAATACAGTTACCTCAGACACCAGAACCTCTGAATTCACATCAAATTGGATTTCAGTGCAGACCAGTGTGGATATGGGAGTCATGCAGCCATGCAGGACCCCATAACTGCTGCTTCTCTGGGAGCCCTGAGGTAGTCACGTATGTCAAGCCAGGCTGGGAAATGCAGTGCATATACAGTTTAAGGCCAAAGCAGAACTGGGAGGTTTACTTGAAATTTTACCTAAGCACAAGAGCTGTCTGACCTCGGCCATGATGTCCCCAGCACCCTTTCTGCTCCCCTGGTGAATTCTCTGTCCATAGACAACTGCAGCCACTTGACACTGCCCAAAGCCATGCAACAAGCTTGGTTAGCAGCAAGAGCCTGACCACAGAAGCTGCATGTATTTAAGATGTCAAGATTAAGGTGATTTTAGTGGGAGTCTACTGAAATAATGAATTTAAACACAACTATTAAAACAGTAAAATTACATGTCAATAGGTGTGATAATTGTCAAATGGAGGGGGGAAAAGGAAAGAGGGAGCACAGATGAAAAATACAGCTTGGGCGTTCTGCTAGAATGATAAAAATATGTGGGATGGAACTCAGAAATGAGCTCCGAAGATGACCTAGGTGAAGAGAAATGCATGAAGATTGTAATTCCTCGTATGACTTGAAGACTTGGCAGCTAATTTTCAAGATTGGATAAATTGCCTTTGAGCAATGATTTTATTTTTTTTTAATTCTTCATAGGAAATTATATTATGGCAGCAGTTAGTAACTCACAAGATTACTACACATTTCCATGGAAAGTGCTCCAAATATACTTCAGCCTTTCAGTGTAAAATTTCTTTTGATATATCCGTACAGTCAGATAAACAGGTCATGGTCATCAGTGCAGATCATGCATGTAATGCTACAGTACATACTGGTTGACAGTGTCCTTCATCTGGCAACGCACAATGTAAAATACATAGGCACAGGTTGTGATGTTTGTAAGCAAGCTATTTGAAAGACCTATGCAATGACACGGGTTTAGAAAGGGATAAACATTTAAAAGTATAACTTGACATATCAGATTCACAGACTGCAGAATAGCCTGTCTGGATCAGAAAACGCATCACTCAAATCAGCATCGGTAATGGTATTTCAACTGCTTTTATTTTACGCAAGCCTTCAAAGCTCCTGTACACCCACATCTTCATAAAAAGACTCAAACCTCAGAACACTGGAGCGTAACAGAAAGCTATACATGGAGAAGCCTTTGTATCATTGTGAACTTACATAAAGGTGATGAAAAGAAGTTAGAGGAAAAGCAGATTGCCAAGGTGAAAAGCAGGCATAGAAAATAAAAAGATAATCTTCATTTCTGGTGTTTGGCATACTCATGAATTTCAAGCCAGTTCAGGAAATAATGAAACATACGATCGCCCAATCCAAGAGTTGCCTTTCTTGCATTCCCCTACATTAATCACTTCAGTTAGTCTATTACACACCTTGCCTCTAGGACAAACATCATTGCTACAAACTGAAAGTTCAAGTCCTATGCCTATATTGCTTCACCCAGGAAAACAAGAACAAATGAGATGCTCAGCTTCCCCCCCACACACACCTTTTTTTTTCTCCCTCACTCAACTTCTTCGTTTGGTTTCTTTTCCAACTGCAGAGGCAAATGTCTTGCTCACTGAGACTGTGATTCATGCATTTGTTGCTGTATAGGGACACTGAGCTAACCCTGGGATGCAGGAAACAGTCAAAACACCATAATAAGAGATGTGAGGAAGAAAAAAAAAGTGAGCGAGGTCAGTTATTTGCTCCCTTAAAACATTTCTTACTGACGAGGGTGTTTCGCTTTAACTTCTTAAACACATTGAAAATTCCATGAATCTTTTGAACTTGAAAATATTTATTGCTGTCATTAATTTCCACTTAATCAGTTAAGAAAATTCAAGTACATGTCATCTTCTGAAGACTAAAAGGAAACTGTAAACAGAAACGTTAAAATACAAAGATTTCTGAAGGGATTCCTGGAATAATAGCACTGACACTGCAAAACCAGGGAGGGATTAAATATTCTCAGCATGTCCTGTCTAGAATATCTTTGAATTCTGGCAAAGAAAAATACCTAAGGAGTACTAACACCCAATCTAAAAAAATATTACGTGTTTGTAAACACTTTTCCTCCATTACCAAAATGATATGGCTTGATTGGAAATTCCAGAAAAGATGGACAAGCTTCTATCATGAAATAAGGAAGATAAGGAGAAGCGACTTCTGATCAGATTCTGAACAGATATTTGTTATAATTTTGGGTTTTTTTAACCGCAGAGACCTGAATGCTTCCCTGCATTTCACACCATTGATGCACATAGAAAAAGACATAAAACCACTTCTAAAACAGGGCAGCTTTAGCTGCATCCTGGTGTAATTTAAATGCAAAATGGCATGGGATGAACAAGCATCAAGTATCCTTTCCAATTCCTTGATCTGAAATGGTTTCTGAAAGAAATGAAGCTGTATTCACCACTTCACAAAGAATTGGGGCCAGTCATGACAAAAAAAGTAGAAGTTTCCTGTTGTAGGAAACTACTCACAAACACAAGAAGCAACTACATAAATTGAGTCCAAATGGTGAAATATGAGTTCACGTAGAATTCTAAGTTATCTGCTCTGTTCAACTACATGTTTTATAATCAAAAGTAACAGAAAAACTAAATAACTGTATTATCACTTTAATACATTTTTGGCCTTGTATGCTGATTAACTACTGTCAGACACAGACTATGAAAATAATTAATACCCTGTTTGTAAGAATAAATCCTCATTTTCAGTTGATCTTTGGGTTTGTCCTTTTTTATACCAGTAGCTTTGGAGGTTTCTTTGCAGTTCATACCTTCCAATCATAACTGCACAAAATATAAATCATTTTCACAGCTGCTCTTGTATGTCATGATCAGTCAAATCATCCTCTATAGTAACACCAGCTAACTCTAAACAGTTTTGGAAAAAAATAAAAGAGCACATAGCAATGTATTTTACCCAATGACACTATGCAGAAACTTAGGTGCTCCAACTCCTCGATTAAATGAAATAGCCTATGTCTTGGTAAAGACATTTTATTTGGTCTAATGTCACAAATACCTTGATGTGTAGATAGATCTTAGAATCCAAAAAGGAAGTTGGTTTTTAAAAAAGAAAAGAGAGATCATAATAGTTCTGGTTAATTTCCTGATCATTATTGAAGAGCAACAGTTGTAAAAGGTGCAACAAGGACAGCTGAGCTGGAGAAATGAAAACCAGAGGCTGTGGAAGACACAGAGAGAGCAGGGAAAAAGCAGACAGAATTGCAATCCAGAAGAAAGAAAAGGTAGGCAAAAGAATAATGAAAGAAAACTAAGAAAAGCTGACAGCCAGGTGCGTTATTAGAGAGAAGATGAGAAGAACACACATTTCATAAGAGGTCTGTAACGTACATGTTTGTTATGAAGCAATTGCAACAGCATCCCAGACCAGTGATATTCAGGTTGGTTTGGTTTTACTAAAACTGAATTTAAAATATCCACAACATGCTTATATTATTTAAGAGCTTCTTTCAGCTCCTTCTTGCTATGTTCCCTAAAGTCCAAATATGGGATAAATTAAATCTTCTGAAGGATATTTCAGTTCTGAAGCATGCTGTCATCTGTTCCTGGTGGGAATTAGACTTCATTAGCAGACCTGGAGGGCATGCTACAAGGCACTTCCATTTTTACAGCCTGCTACAGAGTGGGGATTTGATCAAGGTGAGATCAGCATATGGGGAAACAGGTTCATGTCGCTCAATGTTTGAGTTCTGTCTGTCCCTGTAATTTGTTTCAGTGGTAATGAAGATCTGGAAAACAGTTTTGTTTAAGTGAATCGCACATACTGTTTTGAAACATACTGGCAGACCTGAACAGGATATTTTGTACAAGCTCCACAAAATTACCAGCATGTAGAAGACACAGATCAGGCTTTATATGGAAGTGCAGAACTACAGAGAGATGTGAAACTGAAGATAAAACTCACTTTTCATTTAATTTGTGCCTGCTCAAGAGGCTTAATCAGCTGAAGATTTTTAACGAAGCAAAATGAAAATTCGAGATTCATGGGTAAACTTCAATTTAGAGAGAAAAAATAAGTATGTTTTCAACAGTTTCTGTCATTTAGAAAGAAGACTGTGCAATCAGCCCAGATCGGAGAAAAAGAAATGCTATCCCAGAGAAGAAGTTTAAAACACAGGGAACAAAGATTTAGGAAAAAAAATATGACCACATTTTTAAAAGCTGTGTCCTATTCCGTAAACTAATAGCAACACAAATACATTTCTTATTGTGCCCAGTAAAGACAGCTTGAAGTTTAGTAACACCACAACCTGATAGTCCCACAAAATATACCTGGATTCTGGTAGTCAGAATATCTTTGATCTAGTTCCTGCTTTAGTATCACCAATAAGCCAGACACAATACACTCTCATGGTTATATTATGCTCCCTGGGTCCTTCTACATTTTACACTATTAAAACTGAAGAAAAATAGAGAAAAATATTATTTAATATATATATATGTCAAAGCTTCAGGTAAACATTTTATGGCTCTTGGGACATGGCTTTGAAAAACTTAATTAACATGCAGAAGTCTAGATTCCAGGTTTCTTTCTAGAATTGAGATCATTCAAAGGTCACTTGTGAAATCATCATGGAGCATATATCTCATTACAGCCTATGACATGAATTGTGCTTTCTCAGTAAACCCAAGGAGGGGTGCCGGGGGGGAGAGGCAGGGGAGGGGGGGGAAGGGGGAGGGATATACCCCAAAGAACACCAAGGTAATAAAATCTGACAATAAGAGAAAATTTATCATAAACAAGAAATCTAATAATGGCTCCTAGCACTTTTTAATCACAGCTACTGAACTGATGCATCCTGAGGAACATGGCTTGTTTTAATTATTTATTGGGAGTTGAAGGTTTATTTGGAAGAAAATGCAATTATATGCTGACACTTTAATCACTATCAGTTTGTTTTGTTCCCCTGCTACTGCTAAGAGGAAGGTTACCTTCCTATGGAAATTCTGACATTTCTGTAATTGGTTTTGCAACTCTTCCAAGAGACTGAAAGTATTCATATTATTAAATTTGTGCAAAATTTGGAGTTAAGATATTATTAAGATTGATGGCTAATAACACCAATAAACCAAACCTCAAATAGATTAAATTTCTTTCCTCCTTCCCTGTTAGATACATGCTATATATAGTCTGGGAAGCAAAATCTTCATTGACGTCAACAATAGAAATCAAGCATAGCCCCTTAATTTACCCATTCAAATAGCTCCAATATCTGGAAAAGAAGTTTGGCGGGGGGGAAATCAAATCAAAGACTAACAAATCAAAGGCTGATAGGATGGATAAGAACTCTGCTTCACTGAAGTCAAAGGGGATTTTGCTAAATTTAGCCTTCAGGTTAGAGGGCTGTTCTTGCCAATTGATGAAAACCAGGAAAAATAAAATTACAGTCTCAAAAATGCTGCTGAAAGCTTTGGCTAGTTTCAGTATTCAGAGTGTTTCAGAATATTCAGTAAAATATTCACATAGCTGTAAGCAGCTGAATGAAATATCTAGCTTCAAGATGAAGTTAACTCGTTCAGCAGAGATTCTAACCTAGTCTATACATAACTGCCTGATAAATGTCCTTCAAGGAGCACTGCATACTTGGAGTGGAAGGGGAAAGGAAAAAGCCATAAGCAGTGGGACCAGATCATAAAAAAAACATTGTTTAGGTTGACTTCAGCATCCATGCAACTGCATCTTCAGCCTTCTATTGTACTGTCCAAGAACTTTAATGCACACTAAATTAATCTGCAAATGAGATGCAATCGTGATTATCAGGTCACTTCTAAGTGACTTGAACGTGGCTTGGCTGTCATCAAGCCTGAGCTTCACACCATAATCTTCAGCAGGACTGATGCTCTGGCTTAGTTTTGAATGAGGGGTTACACAGCTCCTGGCCAGCACAGAGCAAGCTCAGGCCTCTCTAACCCTGGAGAGGGTCCCCTTCATCGTCTCTGGAGAGCACAAGAAGCTTGTAAGGGCAAATGAAATAGATATCAATTGTCAGGCACTAAGAGACCACGCCTAAGAACAGGGACTTACATTTATTTTTTACCCCCCGACCCGAGCCTCACCACACTACTGTATCGTTCAAGTAAATGTTTAAACACCTAACTGCTTATCTCTACAAACCCATGCTATGTAGCCTTAATGGCTTACCTGTGTCAACCAACAAGGTAAAAAGCAAGCTGGGGTTCAGGAAATTGGATGGTCCAGATGCTCAAACAAAGCCTCACTTCCTAAAAGCAGACAGTGTTTGGACAGTCAATAGTTATGTGAAAAAAAAAAACACTCTCCATTTCACTCTAAGTTCTCTATGTAGGATTTGGAGATAACAGCAAAAAACACACACAGTTGAATCTATCAACAACAGAGGCCCCCATGCCAACCCAACCGGTATGAACCCTTCAACGACAACTGCCTTAAAACATGCTTCCCTAATATTAAAGTGGCAATAGGTAATTGGAAGAGAAAGAGACACTTGATCAAATTATCCCCCATGGCTCATAACTACCTCGACTTGTGCCCTCAGAGTTTATCAGCATTGTAGAAGACATTTATTGACTTTTATTTTCCCTTTTGTTGCCAAAGCACACCGGGGTTAACACAGATACCCGGCACCTCTGATACAGCCAGCAGAACATTTGACTTTAAAACATTCACACTTTAACAAAACAAGTATCAAATTGCTTAAGGAAACGGTGACAAGCATTGTTTTTAAAGCGAAAGTCACAGTTAGTAAGTGACAATGACAACTCTGTTCTTTACATCCCGTTAGGGCAAAAACTAACAAGAAGCTGAGCGTCTACAGAATCCAAATAAGTTCAGTCAAGGAATTAAGCAAAACCCCACAAAAAGTCATCAAGCTACTGAAGCAGGACCTCACAAAACTGGTAAATACTGATTTATGTGCCTCCTTAGCTTGCCATATTAATTCCTCAAACTACTTTTCTGTTTTCTCTGGGTCACACTCAAGACCTGAGCTACAGGAACCTTTGCATTCAGTCCCAACGCTGCATGAGTGTGCTGGGAAGAAAAAAAAAACAAACACACAAAACAAAAAGCAAAACACAGAACCACACATGTATGCAGAGGAAAGCAACTCCTATAAACAAACCTTGCCCCTTTTCAATATTAAGTATACCACATGACTAATTCATTAAGTCATTCCCACCTTAGTAGTCAAGAGTGCACACTTACGCAGAGGGAGATCTAACACACCGACACTTGCTTATTTGTCCACCATCCCAGACTGCAAATAAAACACATCAGGTTAACACATGCACTACAAATGTTGTAAACACATACAACAATCTCACCAATTAAAGTTATTCGTAAAAGCTAGCTAAGCCTAAGGGGTAGATGGTTTTCTACTGAAGTTAAATTGTTGTTTCTTGTGGAAAAAAGGAAAAACTTCTTTAGCATAAGTCACAGCCACTCCTTGCACTTGAAAACATGGTTTGAAATCTACTGCAGGTCTTCATCAAAATCGCAGGGTAGGGGGGAGCAGGAAATCTTGCGCCATCAGACTTATCTAAATCCATTTAAGACTTGCTTTATCTTTTATCTCCTTTTTTTCATTCTATTTTTTCATTTTTAGAAGATGACTTTATAATCTGCTTTATTATTCCTCCTCTTTGACAAGATAATTGTATTCCCAGGTGCCGGTGAATTCTTACAATCTGCTTTTAGTATTTCCAAGCCTTCAGTTCTTGATGCAAAACAGCAAGATCAGAAGACAGACATCGAGTGGAGTAAACCAAAATATCCTGACATTGCAAAGACAGGCATTTTCTACACTAAAAGTTGTTATTGTGCCAAGCCTGGTGTAAACCACTACCTGTAATTCCAGCAGATATTGATACATATCCATTTGTCTGCTTTAGAGGAAAGATGTTGTTGTACAACATTATTTCCTGTTTGCTAATACCCTAAAACATTACAAATATTTAAGCTTATTCCCAGCTGAATTGTATGAAATATCTGGGTCATGCACCTGCATGCCACTCCTTAATTGAGTAGTTCTTGATACTCCCACTGAGAGAATAAATTCAATTATAAACCAAGTAATACATGGCTGAAATAGCGGGTGCTGAACTCCAGTGAAAAGTTTTTCCCATCTGATTGAAGCTTTAACTTAAAACTGGGATCAGACACAGGGATGCACGCTGAAACAGAAAAGGCCAAATCTACATTCTACAGTGTGACGTTCTGTGTACAGATGATGACATAAGTATTTTTGGTCTGAATAATCTCACACTATAAAAAGGAGTATGTCGCTAAGTTATGAATTTTACCACTGATTTTTTTCTATTCAGTACCTTTTACTAGCTAACATCAATGAACATATTTACAAGACCAAATGATCAAACTGTTAACTGAATGCAAAGCGTGAGGGTAGAAACTAAACGAAGCATTTGTAAAAAAGGGAACTGACAAGAAGGTGTTTATTTGTACAACTATTAATGTTTTAGATGTCTACTACACCACCATCAAGCTTCAATCAGCAACTGATCTGGTACAAAGACACAAAAAAAGCTCAGATGAGAAAAATTTCCCACTCAACTTTTTGCATCTTTTTCTTAACCTGACACCACTCCTATCTGTGGAGCTCTACTGTCATAGCATAAGCAAAAAAAAATAATCAAGATACTGATCACTACCACAAATGGAACACAGTCAGAATCTTAAATCCAGCCATTAACCTCCTAAAATTTAAAGTTCGCTCCTGAACTCTTTGATCCAAAGCTATTCTTGTGATATTTTTGGTGCAGTTCAAAGTCAAAGAAGGATAAGACCTATTTTCTAGATGTACTTCAAAGTTAGCCCAAGCTGGTTGAAATCTCAAGAGATGATTGCTTCTTTTTCTTTTCCCTTTTTAATCAGTATGATGGTAATTTCAGATCCTCATGTTTAATAGATTATTTCACTGCAGTTGTCAGCCACTTTTTTTAAAAATATTCTTCCTGTATGAAACAAACAATTTTTTACCTTCCTTGAATTCAACAGATCCAGAACATCTAAAGAACATGTGTGTTTTCACCTTGAATTTGCCTCCATAATAACACATCTGTGTTTTGTTGTAAGAACAACTTCAGGCAGCCTTTTGGAAAGGTGGTTGTCCATATGGAGAACAAATGCCAGGAGAAAAAGATAAATTCTCTTGTTATTGCCATTTAGTTTTACTTGTAGTTAAATGAGGAAGAAAAAAAAAAAAAGGTGTTTTTATAGCCAGCAGCCTGATTTTGTGATGTGGTGTGCCCCCAAGCCAGAAAACACAAGAGTAGTCCTTTTCTTTGCCTAAACATTTTATATTGATAAAGGACTACAAAAACTTCACTCTCTTAAAAGACATGATGTGCAACCAAGGCCAGTAATTACTATTACAAGCCATAACCTCCTAAAGAGGCTAAAATCTAAACTACATGATGCACTGAATAAAAGAAGACTTCCATTAGACCTCTGATGCAGGACAAGGACATGCAGGTCTGAAATGCAGCTTGGGTATTTGGTAGTGAACACATTATTCAAAGCTCAAAAAAGTAAGCAGGGACGGGATCCAAGTTCAACATACAATGAACTGACCACAAACACTATTCCCTGTCCCCCCTGTGCCACTGGGGGCAGGGGAGGTAGAGAAATAGGGAGTAAAGTTAAACCTGGAAAGAAGGCGGGGTGAGGTGAAGGCCTTTTAAGATTTGGTTTCATTGCTCATGATCCTACTGGGATTTGATTGGTAATAAATTCAACTAATTTTTCCCCCGAGTTGAGTCTGTTTTGCCTATGACAGTAACTGGAGAGTGATCTCTCCCTGTCCTAACCTTGACTCACAAGCCTTTTGTTACATTTTCTCTCCTGGTCCAGTTGATGAGGGGAGTGATAGAGCATCTTTGGTGGGCACATGGCCTCCAGCCAGGATCAACCCCATCACAAAGTAATAGCAAATATGCAGGAATCACCTGAGCTCTAGATAGTTCTCTGTAGGCCAGGAACAAAGAGGAAGGGTGAAGCAGGTTCCCCCTAATACAATCACGCCAACCAAATTCCCATTTCAACTTAAAGCAACAAGAATTTATTGCCTCTTTATTGACTGTCTAGACTTGATTAGACAGCAAAATTTCATCTCTATCTCAAGTTTCACTCTTAGCTGCTGTAGTTTCCTACATCAAGGAAGGACTGATAAAATAATATAACACCACTCAACTACTACCCACTTGTCAGAGTATGCTTCTGTGACTTATGAGAATAGTATTTCTGACGTTGGCATAGCTGACCCCCTCACTAGAGGCAACTGCATGCGTTATCATCTTTTAATGGCAGCAGAAGTTGTAATGTTCATGGTATTTTATGTGAGGCATTCCATAATTATAGAATGCAATCAGTAGACTTCTGTAAATGGCTTTATAAACACCGTGTACATCTCAGAAGAAATCATGCTGCTTGTTGTGTCACATTCTTAGGTAACACTCCACTAACAAATGCTTAAGACACCTAAAAAAACAAGCACCTAAATATCTTCAAGCACAACTTAAAAGTTAAAAATTCCAATACTAAAGAAAAAAAATGTTTTGTACCTGAACTTTTTGGATGTCAAAATAGCTGATTTTTCAGCAGATCCCTAAAATGGCATTTTGAACAAGATGGAAGCACAAATCTTGATTGGATTATTTCTATCACTGACCTTTCACCCTCCCTGGACTTCTTTGCGGATTTACTAAAGGTTTTTCCTTCCCAGGCTTCAGCTACAGACTTAACAGGGTGCAACATTAATCGAAATTTTGGTGTGGAAGTCCCAGCTAAGCAGTCGTACCAATTCACTTGTCGGTCTTGTGCTCCTCCTGAACCCAAGCAAACCCATCATTTCAGGACTATCTGTAGGACATAAGAAATCAAAACAACAGATCATGAATGAATCCTCTTTCTTCAGACAAATCCCTAAGGTAAAAAGCTCCATGTGCTGACTCAGTACCAATGCTTTGCTTCAGGAAGGCAGCAGCTGATCTAGAGAACTTTTCCATCAGCAGGAGGTACAGATCTGCTCCCACCTGCATTCTGCTTTCCCCTTTTCAAGTTCTTCCCTCCATGTCTCACATCCCTCAGAGGCTTATTGAGGCACGACTGAGCAAGCTCATCCCTCTTTTTAACCCCATTAGAGACCTGCAAAAGACAGACCTGGGTTCATCTGCCTGAAATAGGAAAGTAACTGAAAGCAAATTCAAAACCACAACCAACTCAAAGGCCCTGCACTGTGACAGCAGGCTACTGCAGACTGCCATCCATGAGCAGCAGAAGAGCCCTGAGTATCATTCAGAAGACAGTGGGGGACAGCTGAAAATCAACTCTGTCCCCTCACAATTTAAGTACAGGTCATCTTCAAGCAACCGACCTGAAAGTCATGGTAGGTACCTAATCAAGCCAAAAATTGCTTCCCTGGTGTCAGTTGAGATGGAAAAAGGAACCTGCAAGTCATCACCCCAAATAGCTAGCTAGAGTTATATTTCTGCACAATGGCAACTTTAAAGCAATACACAAACAAAACAGCATGGGTCCAAAAATTCTGCCCTGTAGGATTCCTCAGAGGACTCGGACTAGGCTAGGATAAAATCCCATCTGTAAAATTATGTTTACTGCATGAAATAAAGTTAGTATGAGGTACTTCCTGCATCCGCCACATACTGAAAACCCATTGTAGTGAAAGAGATGTTATAAACTAACATTTACACATGAATCATTAACACATTAAAGACACACTGAGCTCTGTAAATGTCTGAATTCCAATGGAAACACTTCTGAAACTACCATAATACTGTTCAATGTACTGTAACAGTCAAAAAAGTAATGCGTAAGTAATACATAAGAAAGGGGAAAGGATAAGGTGAAAGATAGTATAAAGTTATCATAGAAATCAAATTTATACTCAAGTGGTATACTGTGTTCACTTGAAGATTCTTCATTTCAAAAGGAAATGATAGCAGATTAACTCAGAGACAGGTGATAGATTTGATTAAAAGTGCTCAGTCTCTATCCCCAAGTGATAGGGCAAGGAAGAGGTTCTCAAAGAAATACAGTAAACTGGCAGAAAATGTATACAAATTTTATATAAAAATATATAAAATTAATAAACACAAAATTAATTAATAAATTATTAAAATTATTAAAATTAATTAATACAAATATATAAAATTTGTATTCATCTTTTCTTGCAAAACCTGACTACTTAGACAAGTAGGAAAAAAAAAAAAAGGAAATTCAAAACTCCTATTTATCATCCCTTCTTTCCTACACAGGGCAATTAGTCTGTGAATTCATTGCTACAAGGTTATGACCTGAATGACAACAGCAGAATAAATAAGTGGTCAAAGTAAATGTTTGTAATCAGTCAGGAGTAATGACAAACAGAAAACAAACAGCAACTAGCAAGGTCAATCTGTCAGTTCATGAGTTTATGGAAGAAATTCTGTCTTTTCAATGAATGTTTTTCAACCTTTTCCTGTTTAATTGTTGGTTTTCTTTCTCTCTCATCTCCTTTTTCAAGTCAACATTTAGAGAGGACAAATTCAAACACTCAGGTTTCAGATAAGAAGCCCACATATGACAACGGATGTTCTTAAGTTTACTGTCCTCCCAAACAGGCTTTTATAACACATATACACAGACACACTGGATTTGTAATTACAGACTTACCACCAGTTTTCACCAGCATTACGTTAGGGGGGAAGGCAAGATGTCTTCATATTGAGAGTAGTTCATCTACAACACAATTGTAATTTTACAGCAGACACTTTATGTAAACAAAGATTTTATTTCATCATGATGCATAGTTAGCATGAACACACTTTTTTTGCACCTATCTCTCTCCCCCAGGGATACTGGGGTCCCAGTACAAGACAGATATGGAACTGTTGGAGCAAGTCCAGAGGAAGCCACAACGGTGATAGGGCACCTCTCCTGTGAAGATAGGCTGAGAGAGTTGAGCTTGTTAAGCCTGGAGAAAAGAGTCTGGGGAAAGCTCATAGCAGCCTTCCACTACCTAAAGGAGCTACAGGAAAGCTGAACAGGGACTGTTTCCTAGGGCACAGAGTGATAGGACAAGGAGTGATGGCCTTAAGCAGAAGGTAGATTTAGATTAGTTAGTAAGAAGAAATTCTTTTCTGCAATGGTGGTGAGGCACTGGCACGAGTTTCTGAGAGAAGCTGTGGCTGCCCCATCCCTGGCAGTGTTCAGGGCCAGGCAGGATGGTACTTTAGGCAACCTGGTTTAGCGGAGGGTGTCCGTGTCCACGGCAGGGAAGACGATCTTTAAGATCCCTTCCAAGCAAATCATCCTGTGATAAAAAGTTCTTTAAGCATCTCTAAAGCAAAGATTCATCCCTGGATAGAAGCCACTCTGTTACAAAACAGAATATAGAAAATATAACAATGGAGCTGAATTTTTAAAACAAGAGAAACTAGATTGCACTTTTAGTAAAGAAAATACTTCATTTATACCTATTCAGCTCTTGCATCTCGAACACATCTTGCTCTTTCTTTAGAAGACCATGCCCCACTTGAACAATGTATTATCAAATTATCCATCTTTTTTTTCCAGTTCAACTGTTGTTCAAAAGAAAGTGATTATCTAGATTTCATTTTGATTTTCTTTTTTTTCCCCCCAGATGTCTTATTATTCCCCTAGTTTACATACAAAATCAATCTTCCTTTTAAACTGGAAATTATCTCTGCTTCCCAAAGAGGACTGAGTACTTAGCGTGTAATGAACTTTGTATGAACTGCATAGAATAAGACCATACAATACAGAGCATCAGGCTTTAAAACATAAATACACCCAAATACATTATTTGAGGTCAAAAGTAAGAAAGCCATTTTATGTATTAACAACTGTGAGAAGAAACTAAATAACATAATAAGTATCCTTTGGAAGTTAGGTAGGTGAGTGGGCTATTAATTGGTGCTCCTGTTTTTTCCCTAGGCTACTCTGCCACCCAGCAACAGCACAACACCGCAAAAATCATAAAGCCAGTGTTCTCATGCCCACTTAGTATTATAACCTAGAAGCTGGCCCTAATAGTGACCTTCCTGGACTAACAGCAGAACTGGTGGAGATGAAGCACATCCTGCCAGAACTGTATTCCATACACAGGCTGCACAAATCAAAGGTGACCGGACACCTTGTTTCTCTATTTGACTTTTAAATACCCTGGATACCTTACATTGTGTCTTCAGGCACTCTCAAAAACAGCGAGATCTAAACAGCTTGTATGGAAGACTGATTAAAACCCAAGGACAAGGCAGAGGGAGTTCAGTACCTGCCCTTTGGGTATACAGCGTATTCTTAAAGGACAGTACCACCCTGTCCTGAGCTGGAGCCTGTCTGTCAGGAAGGCACAGATGAGAGACTGGCACTTACTAAGGGACAGAGCCACCAGCATGATGTATTTTCTCACTGTCCTGGGCCACGGTGCAAACAGTGTGGGTGCAGCCCCAAGTGAGGCTGGACACAGCCAGCAGAGACCTGACACCCACTTCAAGACCGATGCCTTCCTCTAGACCTGCATTACAGCACCCTCTCTCCACAGCAGCAGCTGCTCAAGAACCAAGCTGCACCTAGCACAGCCCTTCCCAAGGACTGCCTCACCCCATCAATGCACCCCCACATCCTTCCAAGACAACATGCAGCCACGGAAGGAATTTCCCTGTGCCTGGCTGGGGCAGTACAGGATGATGTGGTCAGGTACGGGAAAAGACTGGACCGTGCTGCGAGTGCCAGAAGAGTTTGGTGATTACCACAGGAAAAGCAAAGAACACATGCAAGCCAACTGAGAACCCCAGATGTATTTTCTCAGCTTTCCTACCTACTAGGCTACAGCACCTGGCTTCTTAAACTAGCGGCGTTACAGCAGATAGGTAGACAGACACATGTACCATCAAGATACAACATTTTAGAGTCACTACCAAGCTCAGCCAAGGACATGTGACAGTCATTCATTATTATGTAACCTTGCATATGATCACCACAGTCAAACAGCACTCTGCTTTCCCTGCGCCTCCCAAAGTTTTACCATTACTCCAGTCATTTCTGTTTACAGACTTTTTCCAATAAGTAGTTCATCTTTCTTCCACTTCATTGGTATGATTTCTGATTTACAAGTACATTTTGAGCCCTATCAATTACTATTTTCCATCCATTCAATATGCACAAGGCTGACTGTACATTTGCTTATTTTCCTAGCTAAAATACCAGATGGCAGCAACTCATCAAACACTCTAAATACTTCCACTGTATTAATAACACTGCAGTTACCAACCAAAAGTGTTATCTCATTAAAAGAGATAAAGTGAGTTTAAGAAAATCTATTGTCTATAAATGCACATCAACTGGCATCAATTATCTTATAACTTCTTTTAATTTTGTAATGAGTCTTGCATCAGGCTTCTCGTTATCCTGCCTAGATTAATATTGGTCTGACAAGCCTATAATTATCCTGGTCATTGAATTTACCTATACTAAATACAGCACAGTATTATCTTATTTGCAGTCCTCTGGAACCTACCTAAAATTCTGAGATTATTTGAAAATGAAAATTCTATTCATTTCTTCCCACTATGTATTTGTCTGGGAAGTATTCATGTCTCAACTTGTAAGGATTGTTTTTTTTAACAGATACATATAAAACCCAATATACACCTTAATTGTTTCTATTACAGAGATACTGCCATCCCATTTTAAGAGTTGCTACCTTCTTTTTCTCTTTTCTTTTTGCTTTATTCTCACATAAATGTATAAGTAATTTCTTCGGTCACTTCTTTTCAATAAAGATCACATGCAATTTTCTATCTATTTTTACCCTAAATTAGCAAAACACTTGTGCTGATGCACCATTTCAATCACACAGTGCAAGAAATTAAGGTCATTAACTTTTCATTTGAAGAATTGCAAGTGGATTTAATGGTGTAAAAAAAAAAAAATCAGTTCTTCAGTTATAAACTTACTTCCTTAAAAATAAGCAGACATAACGGGGCTTTGATGTACCAAGAAGTCACAACCTTAAGTTGCTAAAGTTTCCCCTGCCATCTGCACAAAACCATAGCAAGAAAAAACCAAACCCTGAAACATTTTCTTTCAAATTCTCATAAGCTTGTTTTTCGCATTTCTTTTCACCAAGAGGTAAAGGTCTTTCATTAGCCAGATTAGACTAAGAACTGTTTTAATTTTTTTGTTGAAATTTTGATTAAAAAAACTGTGAACATGTATCCTAATTGCTTCGAGTGCAGGTGTTAACAAATGATCTTATTCTATTCTTAAGAAGATAAAAAAAAGAGAAGGCTTAAGAAACACTCAGGCATTACACTACCAGATTTCAAATAGGTATCAACTATGATTTTGGTCTAGTTTAATTTAGACCTTCCTAACTGAGCTTATCAGGACAGTAACCTAAATACATCAGCAAGCACTTATTAAAAGGGACCTTTCTGACTTTACAGTCAAAGTTACAAATAATGAAATTAATTGGCTTTGTAAGAAAAGAACAGAAAAAAAAGGTTTTGGAGCTTTTCCAAATCAAAACAGTTAACTTTGCTGTCAAATACAACGAAGTCATGAACTTGAAACCAAAGGCTAGTATATATTTGACTACATGGTTTCCCATTTACCTAGTATAGACAATTCCATGCATCGCAGCTTTAGCCCGAGATCTCCGTTTCATGGCATTTTGTCTCACTTTCACTACTTTCTATTTAATATGACCGAGTTCAGTTAGATAAGCAGCAGTTCACAATTCTTCTGTATTTGCTTTATCTTTATAGGTTTGCTTCGAGACAGACTGTTGTCTAGCAATAACTGTTCTCAATATCCCCAAAGCCCAGGCTTTCCCCTGCAAAACACTGTTTAGAAAATATTTTTCGGCACTCTGAAAGAATTAGAGGTTCTCATTTAAGTTTTATGACACAGAGGCCAGAAGCAGCATTAAAAATTTTAGGTCTAGAAGGGACATCCAAATGCCATCACAAATTCTAATCATATGCTGCTGGGACACCTAGTCTTGTAAGCATAAGTGTCTTTTGGCAAGGAGAAAATCCTTTGGGTACACATCACAACCTTGTTCTCACATCTGGCATTTTCCAACTGGAGGGTCACTTTTCAGCTCCTGTGACTTCCTTGCTTACCTTTACCTAAGTGCTGTGAAAAATGTGGATACACCCTTGCCTCCTGATTGCACAAGAGAATGCAGAGAACACAAACATAGCCATACACAAAGATCAATCAGAGGCTACATCCAAATTTTTAATCAGCCTGGGAAAATTTTATTATAAAGTACACACCAGCTGGAACTTAAGAGTTGCCTCCGTGTCTTTGCACAGGGAAGCACTTGCTTAAGTGCTTAACACCAGCCTCATCTCGAAACAGTTATTTCAGTATCTCCATAACCTCTACAGACTTCAAAGCAGCAAACCCCACCACAGACGCACCCCATTCCCCAGTCATCTGAAAAAACATTTTCATGTCAGCACATGGGCTAATACTTTCAATAAGATAAGTTACATGCACATACCCAAGCAATCAGCAGAACCTGCATCCTTAGGACCTCCTGGCTTAGGTCTGGGTTTTGGCTGGTTCATTTCTCATCTGTGTCAGCACTGGAGGACCAGGAGCAACATCCAAGAGGAGTACCACTCTTATCAGTGATTATCATCAAGGACCAGCAATTTTCTGTTACTGTTTTTAAGTTACTTCTGGATTTCCTCCCCTTGCACAGTGTTTTTCACTGCTAGAGAGCATCACCAATGCACCAGTATTTATTTTTTTTTTTAAGTTATTTTAACTGAAATAGGCTTTTATTCTAAGTTCTTTTTTTCATTAGTCTTTAACTCATTTGGACAACATGGAAAGGATCAGTTGTGCCATATGAATTGAAGCTACCACTAACCATCATATTTTCCTTCAGTAACCTGAATTTTCCTTCTCAACAGAATTACAAGGTTGGAAGAGACCTTTGAAGATCATCATGTCCAGCCATTCCCATCCTATGCTAAACCATATCCCTAAGTACCTCATCAACCCTTTTTTTGAACACACCCAGGGAAGGTGACTCAACCCCCTCCCTGGGCAGCCTGTTCCAGGCCCTGACAACTCTTTCAGTAAAAATTTTTTTTCTAATATCCAATCTAAACCTGCCCTGGCACAGCTTCATGCCATTTCCCCTTGTTCTATCTTCTGTCACCTGGCTGAAGAGACCATCACCCACCGCTCTACAACCTCCCTTCAAGTAGTTGTAAGTGGTGATAAGGTCTCCCCTCAACCTCCTCTTCTCCAGGCTAAACATCCCCTCCTGGATTTTAACTTAATATTTGCATGAAAAACTTCTACCAGTTTTCTCCTGATCAGTATTAAAATGACCACAGTATATTTTTTTTGTCAAGTAAGGCCAGACTTAAGCATGGATTTTGCCTATTTCTGTAATGCTTCTACAACAGTAACTACTTCAAGTACTCCCTGCAACACAACAAAAAAAACCCAACCCTAAATGAAGTGTTAACAACACTTTTTTTTCTCCTACACCTCCGTCTGCTGTGTTTTTCTCAAATCCTCAGGTCCTAACCTACGTGATTACGTAAGTTCAAGCAGACCTATTTTAGTTTGCCTTTTTTGAAATACATTTACAGTTCTGTGATTGCTGAAAAAAAAATTTTCAAAACTCAGTTCAAATGTTCCCACTCATCTATACACATACAGTGTTTCAAATCATCTGTTAAATCACCTGAAAAACATTGGGGTTTTTTACCTGAAAAATTAATTTCATGACTGGGGAACCTCAAGTGGAAGAACGACACAGGTTTTGCCAGCTGTAATTCCTTAAGCACAGCAGACAGCCTCAAAGTTTGACTTCGTCTAGTCAAGGAGAACAGATACGCACAGAGTGGCTCAGTGTTGAAGAGGAGCATCTTGTAAACACTGAACTTAAATATTTTGGGTTTGCATGCTGGAAACTGGATGTTTGCCAGTTACACATGCTGCAGACTAGAAGTTATTATACAGCTACAGGCACATGACATACCTCTGCACACAGCACTGTGAAAGTTAGAAAGGATTTCACCTTTCCCCACCCAGTGTTTATGGTTTCTGAGAATAAATAAATACATAAAAAGTATTTTCTCCAGGAATCATACTATAATAAAATAACCAAATGCAAGAAAAAAAATCAAATTTTTGAAAATTTTGAACTCAAATTTATAAATGTATTTGTGTATTCAAATTTTATAAATCTTGTTTTGTATGTACTATGACTCCATTTCACAGAATATAATACAAAAATTGGTTTTTTCTTTCTTGTGGTTGATCTAAGATTCATTGCGGCTAATTCTGTTACACATTCTAGTGATTAAAACTGGAGTCACAAGCTGCTTCTTCACTTTCATTAATGCCAAAGTACCTCAGGGTTTTATTCAGTACCAAGAATAGAAGATTTGCCAGGAACTTAATAGTCAAAAACATTTTCCAGGGTAGTCCAGGGACTTCATATCAAGAACACTCCATGAGGTGGACTCTGCCTGCTCCTCATTTAGGTCTAGTAGCAATTATAAAGCCATAACATTAGAATGGCCTTTTTATTTCCTCCTAATATTCATAATATTTAAGATACTGGGGAAAAAAAAAAAAAGGAATGTAAATTCATGAAAGAAAACAAAATGCTTGTTTGATTTTCTTGTATCGCCTTTTCAGGTATACAAGCAAATCCTTCAGCGAGCATCCCTAAAAATACTAACTAAAGCTTCAAAAAAAAAAAAATACAGTTCCCCTGAACAGAATTTTGAAGGAAGAGGAAAGGTTAAGTTTCTTAAAGTCCACTTAGCTTATGTTTAGCTCACAGCACGGCAAGCATTCTACCTTAAAAACAAGCATGCAAGGAGAGAAGTAAAACAGCATGACCAAATGTGCATATTTTGTTGCCTGAATAATGATGAGGAGCTTTGTTATCGTGGGTTTCCCAGTCACCAGTCGGAAACCAGTTAATTCAGTTACAAACTTAATTTTATTAATTTGGCAGGCGGCAATTAAGCAAACAGCGCTGGGCAGCCAGAGCGTCTCAGCTCTACCAACGGCACGCACCGTCCCTCTCCGAATTCAGGTTTTTATAGTCCTTTAGTTCCGGGTCCCGATCGTTTCACTGAGGCTTATTCTGCACATGCGCCAGTTGTTGTTAGGGGGTCGTCTTCTACCTTCTAGTGGTCGATGGGATGAAGTTGCTCCTCTTCCTCACTTGTCCCTTAGTTGACCCCTCTCCCATATTTGGTCATCTTTAACAGCAAGCTCATTCATTGGCTACTTAATTTCTATGGTTTCCACTTCTAAGTTACCTATAACTCAGTTCTATGCTTCGTTAGTAACTAACAATATACGTTACACAATCATTCTTACAAAATCAGAACATTACGACCTGTTTCAAGGTACATGTCGTTTACTGAACAAAGGCTCATCTATCACAATCCCCCCTTTTTCTTTTTATCACCATTTTGTTCAGTAAACCATTGTAATTCTCCATGGCTTAGTATAAGAGTTTAGTCAACCGGGGGAAGAGTTAAACCATGGTTCATACCAGCCTTGAGATTCTCTTTCTCGTCATCTCTTTTCCAACCCTTCCCTAAATTTAGCCACAGTATCTCTAACAATGCCGGTATGATCTGCATAAATACACCATTCTTCTCCTAAGGCTACACAAAGTCCCCCTTGTTTTAAAAATAGGAGATCTAAACCTCTCCTGTTCTGTAACACCACCTCAGATCATGATCTTAGGGATTTTTCCGTTAACATTAACTTTAAGGACCTTTGAATCCTCCCACCTAACAAGGGTCCTTGACATGGTCTAATTAATTGCTCCCAGATACATACAATAATTAAAATAATCAGGCAGGATGGGTAGTGGTATTCTGATTTCCTACAAGGTTTTTCTTGATCCCATTTATTGCCCTCTAGCCCCCCTTTTTCTTTTCCTAGGTGGGTGTGTTCCTGAGGCAGTGTTAAGCCGGGATTTGCACTAGGGCAGCTCCTCCGAGGCTTGCGCGTTACTCTGATCTCGGGGTTCCGTCCTCCACAGTTTTTACACCTCTGCCTCACTCGTCGGCTCGGTTGCTTCGAGTCACGGGGTGTTCCATCTTCCCGGCAGCAGGGGTATTCTTCAGGAGGCTCTGAGATTTTTCTCTTAGTGCACCTTTGTTTGAATTTCTCCCAGTTATTCGTTTTACTCTGGGGAGCTGCACCATACTCCACTTAGGTCTCTCCGGCAACACACCTGGACAAGAGTTATTGAAAGAGGAACAGGCTCGTTTGGGTGGAAACAATAATATTCTGGTAACCTATATATATTCCACCACTGTGGTGACCATTTTTCAATTTCCCCTTAAGCTGTTTTATACTCAAATATTTCTTGTGTCAATTTCAATTTTTATGTGTAATTATTCCCATAAATTCCCCTAGGAGGGGTTCCTTCCTAACAATGAGACCACCACCGTCCTTGGCAGATTTTACAAATAAAACACACAAAAAGATAACAATTACAACGTTTGACTCCACACTCAGCAGTCCTAATGGCTGTATCTGTTGTAAGTAAGACAAGAAAAGGTCCCTCCCTTTGAGGTGTTAAAGAAGTTTCTTTCCAGGTCTTTATCAGGACTTTGTCACCCGGTTGTATCTTGTGTATCGCCATATCCAAGGGGGGGGGCGTTGTGCCAATATTCCTTTTCTTATGAACTCCTTTCTTCTTGCCATTAGTTGTGTTTTGTAAGCCTCTACTAGGGAATCCTCCAATCGCGGATGATTCCCCGGGTTCCTCATGTCATATGACATCCCATATAACATTTCAAAGGGAGAAGCACCCACATCAGTTCTCGGCTGTGTTTAGATATTTAATAGAGCCAACGGTAAACACCTAATCCAGGACATCCCTGTTTCCAATTTTAATTTTGTTCATTGTTTTTTAATTTCTCCATTCATTCTTTCAACTCTGCCAGAACTTTGTGGGTGCCATGGTGTGTGGTGTTGTCACTCAATTCCAAATCTACAGTTTCAACAATCCCACATCGGGGAGTAATTATTTATTATTTTTTTTTCTAATAATATTTTAACCTCCACCCAGGCCGTGGTTCGTGTTGTCGAATCGGTAAAATCAATTTGTGTATTAGAAAAGGGTCTATGGGCCAGGATTCTTCCTCCTGCTTTTTCCATGTGCATCTTGTGCTTCCCTCCAGCCAGTGCAAGCAGCTTCCACGCTTGCTTGGTGAACCAGCCAGGGGAAGCAGCTGAGCTGCGTGCTAAGTCAGCACACCACCACGCAGCTGTAACTCTGTGATCTCCCTGGCCAAGTCCACCCCGCAGATACACTGGCACCAGCAAGATGCCAGCACAGGGGAGGGGCACAGTGCCTGGGAGGAGGAAAACTATTGTTGTAGGCAGCAGTACTGTTAAAAATACTAGTTAAAACATTTTGTGAAACTACAGGATTCAGCTGCTTTATTTTTCTTAGATATTGTCTATTGACCCTTTGATGCATTATACATCCCCTTAAAATTTGCTTGGCCAGATCATATAAACCAATGCACATATACTTAATTACAAATTGGTCAATTAAGGCTTGAGTGCCCCAGTGTGTACCGCTGTGTATTCTTTGTAAAATTTTGAGGGCCATTGTTTTAGGAAAAACCTCTCGGCTGTCAGGTAATTCTCAGGTTCCTGAACTATTCTTTTGTATTCCCATCTTTATTAGTTTTTCTTACTGCTGTGGTATGAATTTCGGTACCTGTGGATTTAGTTCTTTCTGCCTCTTATCCGATATATCTGTGTCCCTAGTCTCCAGAATTAGTAAAGCAGCTCTTTTAGCTTCTTGGTCAGCTAAACTATTTGCTCTTATTTGCGGGGTTAACCCTTTCTGGTGTCCCCTCAAGCGTACCACTGCAATTTTCTTAAGGCCGCTTATGGCTTGTAAGCTCTTGATGGATTAGTCTTTTCCTTGTAAATTTGTTAACCCTCTCTATTCCCAAACCTTCTAAATGTATAAGCTATTCCAAAAGCATATTTTGAGTCTGTGAATAAGGTTCAAGATATAAAAGTTGGGCCAGATTCTGCAGAGAGGTAGTTTCTAGAGACAACTTTGGAGAAGCAATTAATATCCATTTGTCCACTTTTTTTGTTGTAATATTCCCTTGATTACTTTCAACTCTCCTCCAAAGGTAATTTTGAGAGCTTCCTCCACCAATAGTACCGTGTCTGCTATTATTTGCAGACAAGTGGGCCATCCCCTACTAATCGGGTCTAATAGTTTGATAGGCTATAGGTTTTTGCTTCCTGCCCACTCCTGAGCCAATACCCCGTATGCGACACCTCCCTCTGTATTAACAAATAAGAAAAAGGGTCTCCGCAAGTCAGGTAAACTGAGCATGGGGGCATTTGTCAATTCCCTCTTAAGGGTTTCCAATTTTTCTCCAT